>NC_047658.1:124907032-125207032 GCF_011762505.2 Arvicanthis niloticus | reverse complement strand
ATTAGAAAGTAATCAGCACTCAGAGTCTGTGGCCCATAGGGGACCTGGAAATAAATGAGAGTCTCCTACATGGTATTGGTTTTGAAGGCAGAAAGAGGTTCCTGGAGAGTGGCTGAGGACTGACTCTGTGGCAGGGTCAGAGTCCCTAAGAGAGAACAGGGAAAGCCATTGGTGAAGGTGAAGCCTCAGTTGCAGTAAGGACACAGAATATTACGGTTGCCTGGACTGTGGGATGTCCGCTAAGGACAGCGGCTGGTGTGGAGTGGAGCAGGAGCTACAAGACAAGCTATGTGACTGACAGATGGCAAAGCCTGAGACGTGAGACTTCCCAAGCCCTTTGGAGCCCAGAAGATCATGAACAAGTGAGTTCCAGATGTTGAATACTGACCCTTTTCAAGTTGTTGGGTTTCAGTTTTACTTTGATTTGATTGTCATTACACCTTGGTCCTTCTCTCTCAGAATTAGAATAAATATAACTTTTTTAAAAAGGGGGGGCACAGTTAAAAAACTTTAGACGTAAGTAAGACATTGGATTTTTAAAGTGTTGAATATGTTAATGACTGGACTTTTAAGCTGTCCTATATTTTATATTAAGGTATTAATGTGAGATCTTGGAATAAACAAGAAAAGAGAGGGTGTGGTTTAATGTGGTATGTTTGAGCATCGTGTTAACAAGGAATAGAATTTCAATTTGGCACAGCCTGTTACCTGAGGGAGTCTAAATTGTGAGATTATCTGAATCAAACTTGTGGGTGTGCCTGTGGAGTGCTTTCTTCACTGCTAACTGATGGAGGACTCAGCTCACTGTCAGATGTACCATTCCTAAGCAGGGATTCTTGAGCTATATAAAAAAGCTACTTGAGCAGAGGCCTAGGCAGCAAGCAAGTAAAGCAGCATTCCTCATGGTGTCTCCTTCAGTTGGGCTTGAACCTCTGCCCTGACTTTCCTTAGTGATGGGTTGCATGTGGCCTGAAAGTGTAAGCCAAACCAACCCTTTTCTCCTCCAGTTGTTTTTGCTCACGATGTTTATCACAGCAACAGAAAGCAAACTACGATGGCTCCCTATGGGGATCGGCTATCCTAAGAGCAACCAGCATTCTGGAAATGCCTAGTCTCTTATGGCTAAGCCTTGGGTCCTCATCGTGCAGATTCCTGACTTGATAGCTTAAAATTCCCCACGATGGTTTGAAACTAGCCTGTACCCCTTTGAAGTTCTTTGGATGTTTCAGAATGAGTTTCCTGTGTATTCAATTCATACAAAGTTATAAAACCAAGCAACTGAAATAAGAAGCATACTCGCTTGAATGTGCTCTTTTCCTGCTGCCAACTCTTCTCCGAGCTTCCTTTTTAGGATATGAAATTTAAGCATCCTTGAAAACCTGACTGCAGAGGTTGAGGGATGTAGCTCAGTGGCATAGTTACTTGCCTAGTATGCATGAGGCCCCAGGTTCAAGTCTAATTCTTTCTGTCCCCAAAGAAGAAATTGCTGTCTTAGCTACAGTTTCCATTGCTGTGAAGAGACACATGACCAAGGCAAATCTTATAAAGGAAACCATTTAATTGGGGCTGCTTACAGGTTCAGTGGTTCAGACCATTATCAAGGTGGGGAACACGGCAGATTCACCTGGCAGTGTCCACGTAGGCATGAGGCAGGAGGAGCTAAGAGTTCTACATTTTATTCCAAAGGCAACCAAAAGGCTGTCCTCCAGGCAGTTAGGAGGAAGGTATCAAAGCCCACTTCCACAGTGACATACTTCCTACAACAAGGCCACACCTATTCCAACAAGACCACACCTCCTAATAGTGTCACTCCCTGGGTCAAGTGAATTGGAACATGTAAGTTTATGGGGACCAAATCTATTCAAACCACTACACACCCTATCTGATTCAATGACATTTTAAAAAATCCATGTAGACTATGACGTTAAAATGTTTACACGTGTGCATCAAACAAAAGCTGAACTGCCCTGTTACTGAAGAATTTCCAGTGTTGAGGAATATGGATGGATATAAATATGGATTGTTCATTTTATATATTCCTCAAATAAATTTGCTCAACAATCTGAACTTTCAGTGAAAATACATCAGCTTAGCTTTGAGGAATTGTATCAATTAGTTTACTTACTTGAAAAAGACATGGCTGAGGGATGTTTTGCATTTGGACCTTGGAATGACTTTAGTGGAGATTTCTCATGATTAAGTGCTAAAGACCAAACAGATGCTCAAACATTAGCCCTGAAGTTTGCTCCCAGTACCTGACTGGTGCATATTTTACAACTCACGTAGTGACTTCACTTGCCAATTGATGATTGTCAGAGCAGTTCTAAGCAAACATTCTTCCAAAATTCTGACAGACACAGCCAACAGTTGGTTGAATTCTACATTCTTAGTGGGTCTTCAGAAAAAAGTTAAGTACTTTAGTTAAACAACATTCCCAGACTGAGAAAAGTACCCATAAATTAACTGCCTTACATATCCAAGGAACAGGCTACTGATGTCATGGCCCTCTCAAATTCAAGCTGATTGGCTTGCAAGCCCCAGATGAAAGGATTTTCTCCTAAACCAAACTCCTCTGGTCTTCCCCAGTAAGCCTGAAACCAAATTCTTCATTGTCCCAAACACATTTTACATTTGCATGTGACACCATTGTCATCATTAATCACTCAACCTAAGAACTTTACCTGCCTCGGAAAGAAAACATTCTTCAGTTATGAGATGGGTATGTGTGTCTTACGTAAGTCAACCACAAAATACTCATCACTGTGAATGGTGTTCACCCAAGTCCTGTTTCTCTATAATAACCTTTAAGGCCCCGGTTAGCTTAAGACTGATGGGAAATAGTAACTTGGCAGTTCCAGAGCTTATAAGTATAATTGCAATATAGAGACATTAGCTAACGTCATTTATTCAAGCCTTAAATGGTGGACACTAGTAAAATGTAAATACATTGGTAAATACTAAAATGTCTTTAATAAAGAAAGCAGACTTACAAAAACAATTGGCACTAAGTGTTAGGTCTATTTCTCAAGGAGGGACTGTAATTAAAACAGATTGCTATCTGTATACACCTGGAAAATCATTTTGCCCACTGTTCCTCCTAGTTTTGATGTCATCCTGACACAGACTAGAATCATCAAGAAAATATCTCCACCAGACTGGCTTTTAGGCAAACCAATGGGACATCTTCTTAACTAGTAGTTGATGTGGGAAAGCCCATTGTGGGTGATGTCACTTCTGGGTAACTGGTACTAGATATGTATAAAAGCAAGCTGAGCAAACTATGGAAACAAGACAGTAAGCAGCACTCCTCCATGGCTTCTGCTTCAGTTCCTGCCTTGGGTTTCTGGTATAAACTTTGGTTGATGATGGATTGTGACTGAGAATTGTAAGCCTGAATGAATCCTTCCCTCCCAAGGTTGTTTTGATCATGGTATTGCTGTTTTGTTTTCTGTTTGGTTGGTTTTAGTTTATTAGAGACAGGGTCTCTCTATATGGACCTGGAACTCACTATGTAGACCAGGCTGCTTTTAATTCACAGAGATCTAGCTGCTTCTGTCTCCCAAGCACTGAAATTAAAGGCATGTGTCACTACTTCTAGATAGCCATGGAGTTTTATCATAAAAACAGAAGCTCTAATGAAGATTTATACCAAGTCAATTATATGGGGAAAAAGAAACTATCCAAAATTGACGCTTAAAGCGACCCTGAACCTAGCCCAGGAGAACTGTTAAAGGGATGTTTGATTCTACTTCCAACTGGCTAAAATCTAGTTCTATTATTACTGGTATTTTTAATAGAGGTTAATACTATATATATAACTCATTGCATAGTTACTTCTTTTCTCAGGATAATAATGCCATGTTGACTATAACATCCTTAACTGAGAAATACTGATGAACAATTTCAAGTTATTGTCTCTGCCCTGGTACCTGACTGCAGCCTTGTTACTTAGTGTGGTCTTGCGCTCTATCTACAGTTAGACTTCCTTTCCTCTGTGGAACATGACTTCCAGGGAATGAACTAGCAGCTACAAGGAACTAAATGAATATAAAGTTGATAAATGGTGTGTGCTTTAATGATGGGCATCCTAGTATTAGGGTAACTCCTCCCCCTTAAGCTCTCTGCTTTATTTGGGGTACCCACCCAGAGGCAGTTGAACCTTTGGGAAACTCCAGAATTGCAACTCTCAAGGCCACACTTCCAGTTTCAAAGTTTGAATTGATCAGCATCCGTCCTGTGCATCTTACAATCTGCACAGTTATTTGTGGCCTAATTCCCTCTCTGTATTAAGTCAGTAGGAAACAGTGGCATGTCTCCATGAGTCCTGTGAGCCATCTATCAAGCCTGAGGATGGAGGGAGCTGTGGACACTCTAATTTGTAGCCAGTTGGTCAGAGCACACAGGTCTAGCCTGAGACTGCAGTTGGTGGCTAAGTGGGAACTGTCTTGTGGGACTGAGCCTTTAACCTGTGGGAAGTGGGACCGTCTAGGCAGATGTGTCAGCCCTGAAACAAACCATAGGATATCCAGCTGCATCTGTATGAAAACTCTGACATATTTGCTCACAGGAGTGTTTGTTCTGTGTGACAGTATGGTAGGAGAAATGTGTCCCAAGCCTTACCTAAAGTAATGGGCTTCCCTGGCACAAAGCATTTAGAAGGCATCTGGTATGCCCTGAAATTCTGTCCTTGTCCTAAACAATGTTACTGTTCCTTTGTTGTAGTATCTCAGTGCTGTGTTTCCACATAGATCATCTCTCACACTGTGCACCATGGAATGTCTTAACATACCACTTGAAAAGTATTTCCCTTGAAACATTTGAAAAGAGCACCCATATAATTATGTATCAGTTACTGAACATAGACATAGCCTGTAATTTGGTATTGTAATATATAATAGCCAATTATGGGAACTGAAAACACCAGCAGATGATTAGAAAAAAAAAAAAAAAAAAAAAAAAAAACCCCAGGAGATCACTTGCTGTGGTTCATAACTGGAAGCATGGATATTTAAGTCAACTCTGAAATTAACCAACCCGGGCCTGACACCTTTCTCTCACACATTTTCTTCCTCTCTTTACGTTTGTCACTGACATCACAAGCAGATGCATGGGAAGTGGTCTTCTCACTGAACAATAATGTCTGCACAGAGAAGGCCATGAGTAAAATGAGCAGATGTTTCTCTCACCGGGCCTCATGTCTGCGGCACTGGGACTCAGTACTCCCTCCTCGAAGGGGATATCCATTCCTTCATCCTCTGACGGGGGTCTGAAAAGAAAAGAGAGGAATTAAGCACACATTAAACACACATTCACACACAGGCACACAGGCACACATGCACACAGATACTCACATACACACACATACACACTTGCATGTTTTATTGTCTTTAAAAGGAATAAACAGAGAATAGAAGATAAGCTGACGTGAAATAAGGCGAGTATGTGAGCAGAGCCCAGTGTTACGTGGCCCCCAATGCAGTCTGTAAATGAGAACCACAAATGTCAATGTCATTGACCCCGTGAACATCGGCTTGGCTGTGTATAATGGTCACTTCTCCCAGCTATCACAAGCAAATACAAACCCAGTAAGACTTCAGAGAGTGCAAAGAGCTAATTCATCACAAGGGATATTAAACATTATTTTCAACATAAAATGCAACAGATTTGCTTTAGAGTAGACAGATCTGAGTATCGACCCCATTCTCCCCCTATAAATGTGGGCCTAATCCCTCAGTCACATGGGCCAAGGGCATGCTACTCCACCAGCCTCACGTTTTAAGCTTATAAATTAGGGACATACGACCTATCTTGCTCAGTTATTGAAAGGCGAAACAATGAGAAGTCAGGGACCAACACTCTTTCCCTCCCTGCCACTGAGTATTTAAAGGTTCTCTGTTGATATGTGTTAATGAAAGTGATTCTTCTGTCTCTCTCTGCTCAGAGATGAGCCCAGTCCCTGTGTTACCTTCCTCTGCAAAACAAAGGCCAACGACACTGGGAAAACAGAGAACTTGACAAATGTGTATGTTCTTCTAGGAAGCTGGTGATTGTAGACCATACATGTCTCTTCCTTTATTTTTATTCTCTGGACTTTGTTCAGTAAATGCTCACCCACCATGGCCTTATACCTTTTTTTTTTGGCTTCCATGACATTTTAATCCCTTATGGTAAAATTTCAGATGTAGGTACAAATCCAAGTTGATATATGTCACCTTTTTATTTTCTAAATTTATGACTGATCACTTATTAATGAGCCTTTTCTCTATGCCGGTCTGGATCTACCAAACAATGGGAGCTTTAACTTCTGTAGGAGTCAGACTAAGTCCACTGGTCATTGACAAAGTACTGAAGTGGCAAAAAAGATTCTCAGCCTCTGGTAATAAGGAGACTGGCTTTATTGGACAAATATGCATTGATATATTCTGAGAATATAGTGGACCAGAACCCTTAACGTCTTTCTTGTGGAGATAGAAGGATGGAGTTGAGCCAGTGCACAGGGCTCCACATAGCTCTATTGTTGCCCATGTCTTCTGCAGCATCTCCACAGACCCTTCTAAAACACAGCACCAGGAAGTTAAACAAACCCAAAGTCCAAACGCTAAAGGTTTGGTTTCCAGGCTGTAGCACTTCTAGAAGGTATAGAATCTTTAGGAGGACAGGCCTAGTCGAAGGAAGGTATGTCATTGGGAATAACATTGAAAAGACTATTGGGACACTGCCTCGGGTCCCTGTTTCCTGGCAGACACAGCTATGCTCTGTAACTCACTGCTGCTGTGATATTCTGCCTCACTGCAAGCTCAAATGTAGGCTGGCCAAGCAATCATAGACCAAAACTTAGGATACGATGATCAGTCAAATGTAATTCCTTCCTCTTTTTAAGTTGACCATTCAACTGTCTTGTCAGCAGCAGGAAGCTGACTAACATGGGGAGTGTCTCTTTACATCTGTGGCTTTGACACTATGTGTTCCCTAAAACTGATCCTGCACCAGAGCTGAGGGACAGTAAGCAAAGCTGGAGATGCCATTCTGTAGTACAGCGTCTGTCTGGTATGTGCAAGGCCCTGCAACCAATCTCTAGTTACATATGCATATGTGCAGGTCAGGGGAGGGCACTTAGTATCCTCCTCTATTGGTCTCTTCCATGTTCCTCTGAGACAGGGCTTCTCATTGAACCCGGAGCTCATGCTTTTCAATAAGTCTGTCTTATTCAATACAATTCTTCTGTCTTTACCTCCAGGGGTGTGAGTGATAGCTCAGCTTTTTATGTGGGTACTGGAATGCAAACTCCAGTTTGCCTGTTTAACCGGCAAGCCCTTTGCCTGGCCTCAAGGCCCTGGTTTTGAGAATCCTAGGATTCAGAGGCACAGCTAGATTCCTGATTTCTCAAGATAGTATAGTTTGTCATATAACACATGCTCACACGCATACACACCCACCCACACACATCCCCCCCACACTTGTCTCAAGTCACCTATGTGATTCTTCTTAACATTAAGTCTTGATACCTGTCGTGTAGAAAAAGACTGCTAAGAGCAGTTACAGTCAAACCTGAGATCAAGCTGGGTGTGGTGGCACATGACTGTGATCTCAGCCCTTGGGAGGTACAAGAGCATCAGTGCCAGCTTCAGCTACATAAGGAGTCTGGGACCAGAGTAGGTACATGAGACTCTTTCTCAAGAACAAAAGACCTGAAAACAAAGCAACTAAATGAAATGACTTCCTGTGTGCCACAAAGCATATTATTTCATCCTTTCATTCTGTTCCCTCACCAATAAGAGGAGAATGTGGCCATTTTTCAATATGTGTGATGACAGAAACCACCACATCTATCATCAGTGTAGTGAATTCTGCTCTTCAATTAAGCATTTTCTCTATGTGAAGCATATGGGAACTACAGTCAAATCTATTTTATTCACTGTTATATCTGCAGTACCCAGGTAAGTAAATAATAAATGTTACACAGAAGACCCTGAACACATACACATAATTTCTCTAGCCTTCTGCCCAAGAGTCAATCTTAAAATCAACGAATAAAAGGCCTCCAGATTCCTCCTGACCATCACCTTGAGCTCACAGTGGATGGCAGAATACCCACTTGATAGCGCACATGAAAGTGCAGGCCCCCAACTCAAAATAGGTATGGGAGGGCTTTAAATGTGACAGAGGATCAACCTAAATTTTGTAGGGTTTATGAGTTCTGTGAGTCACCAGCAATTCGATGAAGTAACTGCAGAAGTTCTGGATATGAGGTCAGGGTTCTGAGTTGTGGTTCCTTAAACCATTGATGGGTTGATTGAGAAAATGGGCTTCCAGTTTTAATGGTTTTAAAGAGAGATAATAACTATTCAACATTCCAGGCTATGGGGAATAAACCCAGCCCAAACAAAACCTCCTATAAAGGATAAAGCACACACAAAAGCTATAAAGGATAAAGCATTGTCTGAGTTTCAAGTATCCTTACATTTGAGAAATAACATCAGAAGCAGTGGGTTAATTGAGTATGGATTGTATATGTTTAGATGAAATGCAGCTAAGATTCTAAAAATTGGGTATGAACCCAGGTAAAAGGTAATTTCACAGCTGCACAAACCTGCAGATCCTAGCATGCCTCCCAGCTCTCTGGAGTTATGGAACGGAGCCTGAGCCCTTCAGTATAAAGTGGAGACCCTGTGAAGAATGTGCTGGAATGCCATGCAGGCAGGCACCAGGGAAGGAAAAAGCTGAAGGCCACACTCAGGGGGTGTGTTGAGGCAAGAACTCTGAAAGCTCGTGGGTATTCAGAAGCTGTAAGGGAAACCTGAACCATAAGACCCTACCGCAAGCCTAGGAGAGATCCAGGAATACCCTTAGGAGCACGTGTCCTAATGAAAAACAGTAGGTGGCAGAAGGGTGTCGAATTGGCAACATGTCTCCACCTAGAGGATACCGCAAGACTGTTCTGTGGTTTCTTCACTGGATGGAAAAATGTTGCGGCACGGCCCTGACTTCTAATCTTTTGAGTGAATTTTCCTGACATTGGGTATTAGGTGACCCTGTAACTTGCTGTAGCTGATGAAAAGACATAGAACAGGTGTGTGCTGTGTCACCTTCCTCCTGCCTTGATGGTTGTGAGGGTCCTGCCAGGGTAGGTTCTGGTGCCTGTAATGAGCTAAAGCCAGTTGGATGCATGCACAAGAAATGGTTTCTGTCCTGTTTTGCTCCGAGACCATGCCCTCACCTGCCCATTCAGACTACATAGCAAGCTTTATTCCTTCAAAGGGAATATCTGGCTCACACTGTGGTCAAAATGTCATTGCTAATTTGGATACCCATTTCCACGGTCCCAACACAGCCTCCTGTTTACAACACATATCTTCTTGCCCAGGTTGTGAAAGTATAAACATGCATCTTTAAAGCTAGGACAGAATTTTGGAAGAATATCAAAGGCTTTCTAGTATTCAATAAATCTAAGTATCGATGTATGACTTTTATGTTTTTTTACTGTCATCGTTTATAGATTCATATTAATTCAATTCACTCAATTTACTTAATATTCTTAAATGGGTGTTTGACCCAATTAAAAATTATTTTTGAAGTGAATGTTTATATCAAACATATACTTAGATTTTTTTTTAATTTCCTAGAACAAAGTAGTCATATGAATTAAATAAAATACTGCTTTTAAGTTCAACTTTGAGATCCTTTGGTTTGTCAATTTGTGGCTTTCTGTCTTTGCTAAGAAGAAAATATAAAAAGTCTTAGCTGTGTCGAGCAGGGTGTAATTCACTGAGTATGAGCTTCTTCCTCCTGCCTCATAGCTACAATTTCTGTGACTTCTGTTACCACACACAATTCTAGTCTGAAAATAATAAATGGAAAATCCCAGAAGTAAAATATTAATAATTTAGAAAACTGTTATATCCTTGCTATAATTCCTTTATTTTTTCTAGTTATTATTTTTAACTTCTTACAATACTTAGTTGACAAATTAACGTGCAAGTGTACAAAAAATGGTGCAAGTGTACAAAAAATACAGTGTATTGTCCTTGAGGTGAATATACTCTACCATAACACACAAGTCCTATCATATGAAATTGAATATCTAGACAATAATTAATACGTTTTCAAGCTTCAAGTCTACCAAGGGAAATGCTCAGATGTCATAAATGAGTTACTAAAAAGTCAATGAGCAGGTAAGTTTTCCAGACTAGACAGACATTGGCCTCCCAGTGGTGGAAGAAAGTCATAGACCTGACATGCTATAGAAGGCTCTGGAAGAACTCCTTCTAATTAAAATAGATGAGGAAGTCTCCATGGAAAGCCTTGGAAAGAACAATCAGGCAGGAAAGTGTCTTTGGTAGAAGATACACAGTGATCTCAAAGAACTGAAGATAGTAGCCATCTGCTAAGCATGTTCTCATTTCTATGACCTAAGTGACAGCTGAAACCCAAACCACAAAAATAAAATGTAAAGTTCACTAGGGTCAAGGAAGACATAGGACTTGGACTTCCAGAAGCAAGTATAACCTCACCTGATAGCACTGACTAGGAATCACTGGAAATCCTTTTAGGAAAAATACAATGGGAGATATACACTCAGAGAGAGAGAGAGAGAGAGAGAGAGAGAGAGAGAGAGAGAGAGAGAGAGAGAGAGAGAGAGAATATGAAGTACACTAACAGAAGCATTCTGAGTTACTGCCAAAAGACTCAGTAGATGGGGAAGAAAGGAGTGATATAAATACTTTCAAAGAGGCTGTAATGAACAAAGAATGGTTTCCAACCATTGTGTTGAACCGATAAGATTGGGCTTAGCAAGTAATGTCACTTAAACCCTTTAGTAGCCATGCTGCTTTAAAAAAAGTATCTAGCTGGATAAGGTGACACACACCTTTAATCCCAGCACACAGGAGGCA
Source organism: Arvicanthis niloticus (assembly GCF_011762505.2). Taxonomy (NCBI): domain Eukaryota; kingdom Metazoa; phylum Chordata; class Mammalia; order Rodentia; family Muridae; genus Arvicanthis; species Arvicanthis niloticus. The sequence goes on along the minus strand of NC_047658.1, from coordinate 125,196,140 downwards.
GAAACAGAGACAGAGGCAGGTGAATCTTTATGAGTCAGAGGTCAGACTGGATTACATATTAAGTTTCAGACCAGTCAAGTCTTTATCTCAAGATAGAAAAAAAGTATCTAAGAGACAGTCACAATAGGCATTGTATTAATATCAACTAAATGGGTGTTAAGCAGAAAACACATTGTTAAGGTAAAAACAAAAGCTATTATTTAGTATTAATAGAGATCATTTTTCAGAGGATGTAATAATCTAGAATTAATGAACACTTTAACAACGGAGCTTGACAATATATAAAACACAAATGCAATATAAATGGAAATGTACAGTCGATTTCATAGACGAAAAACTTGAATATATATCATAGGAATATTTCTTGAAAAAGAAATACACAGGAACACAAGATATCTGAAGAGTATTACAATAGCAAGTCTGCATTCAATAAAAACATACATGTTTTCAGACCCAGCACATAGGATGCCAATCGGAATACACCCAAGGTCAGTATCACATGTGCTATTCTTTAACTTCAGGCCATATGTGTAAAATACATCAACTCATAAGTATAGTTTAGAAACTGAAAAGCACTTGTAAATGACCACAAAGTAAAGCCTACTTGTCACAACTTGTCACAACAGTTTCAAAGAGGTGAGAAGAAAAGTGACCTTGAATTCAAACATTAGAATGTATGATGTGCCGAATTAACTAAAACTCCCAAGAAGTGAAGCCCTGCTGTTTTGTGCTCCAACACTAACTCTCTGTCCCCTCTAATGATCCGAATGTCACCAAGTTCAGGGCCAGAGACATATTTGGAATTCTCTAGTTTAAGAATGGATCCTGTATAGGTTGATAGATTACTTACTCCGTGTGTTTATGCTTCTAAGTAAAGGAGGGCCTTTACTAACTGCAGTGGTGTGGCAGTCCTTGTGTCACACAGTGCAACGCAGCATTGAAATATCTATCACAGCTAAAGGCACCCTCTTACACTTAGCATGGCGATAAAAATCAAAATCTTTCTACATTTCACAGTGCCTAGCGTGTGTGTGTGTGTGTGTGTGTGTGTTTGTGTGTTTGTGCGTGTGCGCGCGTGCGCGCTCATGCGCGCACACGAGCAGGTTCTTTTAAATAAGAAATGAACCAACAACACTTGGCACACACAGCCAGCTCTGCTAGATGTAATGTTTTCTGACAGGCATGTACACCCAGTAGCTGGCATGCCCCTTTCTCAGAGTAACCATTGTTAAAAAATTGGCAACTAAAAAACACAGCTTCACAAGAAACAATGTAGTGGGTAAAGTTGGGGTTAGGATTGTTCTTAAGAAAAGCACTCTTTGATCGTACTGATACATTTTGGGAAAGGGTTACATAAATAGAAGTTTTCTCTAGGTCATAATTTATAGAACTCTCCCGATTTCCTTCTAGTCAACAAAGATACACATGTATGATAAAATTGCTCTTGCCAGAAATGAGATAAAGAGAGAAAAAAAAACCAAAACAAACAAAGGCTTCCCTGGGGTATTCGCTGTTCTTTGTTCCGTACATAAATTAGTTCAGTGGTTGGAGGACTGCCATCTCAAGATTCTTGTCTGATAAGGTGGCTGCGAGATTTAACAGTTGTACTTGTCACTCTGTCAACCCCAGAGCTCTTATCAAATTGGTCAGAGCAGGAGCAAGATGGACATGCTGCAGGTCTGCCCACTCAGCTTCCCCAAGCCCATAACAAGGAAAGAGCGCACAGTGGGTAGCTGAGCTCAGACCCATAAAATCAGCTCTTGGCAACAATTTCCTTCCCAGTGGCCGGAGATGACTTTATGTGCCAGCTCAGCAGCCAGGCAGGAAATAGCATCTTAGATACCTGTAAGCCCAAGGGTGATGAAGACAGGATGAGGAGCATACAAAGAAGAGACATGGCAAGCAACAGAGAATACGGAGTGAGCGTTCACCCTGTGCTGCCCTCTGTAGGAGAATCTAGGGGGAAAGGCCTTCTTCCTATGTCTAATAACACCACATCTGTTATTCTCATAGGACAAGAATACAGCGTGCCATCTCCTTACATGGGGTCAAACTGTTGGAAGAGGCACGTCACTGAGAGTGGGCTTTGATGTTTTAAAAACCCACACCCCTTCCAATGAGCACTCTCAACAGAGCAGATGTAAGTTCGCATGCCGGCTTGCCTGCCACCATTCTTCCTGCCATGATAGTCAAGGACTTACCCTCTGGAGCTACACCTGCAATAAACTTTTTTTTCTCTATAAGTTGCCTTGGTAGAAAAGTAGAAAAGTAATTAAGACAGATTGTCTTCTGGCTTCCACAATTGTGCGTGCACACTTGCATGAATGCAAACACACACACACACACACACACACACACACACACACACACTCGTGCATTCACAGACACCTACATGTGTACACAAACACACACACAAAGCTTAAATCAGATGGGTATTGGGCACAATGAACATGCCTGTAGCCTTGCCACTCAGGAGGCTAAAGCAGGAGAACTGTGAACTTGAGGCCACCCGAGCTGGGTTTCAAAGTTCCAGACTAGCCTCAGCCACATAATGTGACCCTGGTTAAGACCCTCCTAAAAGGAGATTAAATTAGATGTCAGGCCAACACTTTGAGGAGGGACGATTTATAAAGTGCTTTTGCAGTTCACAAGCAAAATTTCTCATAGACATCTCAAACTCAATACATACAAAACCAAATCTACCATCTGTACAAATCAACATCACCTATCTGCAATAGGTGTTTTTAAAGGGCCACAAATCCTCAGGTCTTCCCTTTAAAAGACAGAGCTTAACTCTTCTCCTTTCAATATGGACTGAATTTGCATCCAAAGAATACAGGAAAAGGAGGAGATAATACATAAATCTTAAGGTGAGGTAGGTACCCAAGGTACAGTTCCCCTTTGTTCTCACTTGAATCACTGAATCTGGGCCAAGGTCTGGGAACCTGCTGCCATGCTGTAAGGATACACAAGCAGCAGTGTGTAGAAGTCCAGGTGATGAGGAACTTGGCTTCCTATAAAAACCCAGTAGAGAGGAGCTGGGGTGTAGCTTGATAATAGAGTTCTTCCTCCTGATCCCTTGCACCAAAATTAAATGGGTGAAAATTCAGAGCAGAACAACATTTATCTAAAGATATGGGAGCAAGCCCAAGAGAAGCTCCTCCCACCTCAGATGCCCTGGAGGCATATTAAGGTAAAGCCCTGAGTCAGGACCCCTTAGCTATGCCACTCTTGAATTCTTACCACTCAAAACCTGGGAGATAATAAACATCTGCTGTCTTAAACTGCTAACGCTGGGCATAGGTCACTGCATAGCACTAGCTAGCCAATAGAGTTCCCTTCCTGTGAACATGGCCACACATCACATGGGCACCCAAGCCTCGATCTGGCACTCATTCTTCCCTAGATCCTGTCTTCCCAATTCAGCCAGCCATATAGTCCTTCAGATTCACCTAGCCTCTCTCCACTTCTACTGGTCGTGATGCTTTATCCTGCCAGCTTGGTGTGGATACAGAAACTGCTAAGGAGCTAATCTCTGAGTGTGTCTGTGAGGGGCATTTCCCAGGAAGTTTAACTGAGGAAAGAATACCTACCCTACTGGGGAAAATGAACAAAACACCCTTTTTTTTTTATTCCTATGCCTTTATGACTACAGATTCAGTGTGATCAGCTACATCATGCTCCTGCTGCCATACTTTCCTAACCATGATGGACTTTATCCCCTCAAAACATGAGCCAAACTAGATTCTTCTCTCCTTACTTAAATTGCTGTTTGTTAAGTATTTGGTCACAGCAATGAGAAGAGTGATCGTCCTAGTTAGCTTCAGTTTCAGCTGTGTCATCGAAGGGCATCTCAACTGAAGAGTTGGCTAGATCAGACTGGTGTGTGGTCATTTCTGTGAGGGAGTGTCTCGATTAATGATTGTTGTGGGAGGAACCAGACCACTATAGGAGATGCCAATCCCTAGACATGTGGGCTTGAGCTGTATGAGAAAGCAAGCCAGTAAGCAGTGTTCCTCCATGTTTTTTTGCCAAGAGTTTCTGCCTTGCCTTCCCTCAGTGATAGACTGTGGCCTGAAAATTGCTTTTGGTCATGGTATTTATTGAAGCAACAGAAAGCACTCCAACAGTAACCAGTACAATAGCAAGCCATAATCCAGGCTTATTCTTGATGAATTCTCTTGACCTTTGTCTCTGTCTTAGATTTTACTGCTTGTTTCCTCCAGATGGCTAACTAAACATGCTTGTTGGTTTCAACCTTGATGCTACTCTCTGGAGTCCCTTCTTACTCCAGATGCCTGAAGAACAGAGTCCTGACTCCAGAGCAGTCTCAAGAGGCTTTTGTGACCTGGCTTCTTTCTCAGGCTCCTCTGCCTACTTAGCTGTGAGCTCTGCTAGTTCACTACAGCTCAGTGGAATAGCTCAAACGTTAGATGTGACCCTAAACTCACAGTGGTCAGGTCCCATAGAACCCTGCGCTGACTTCATATGCAGCCTTTGGGCATTCCTTTGGTTTCTGATTTGAAACTTGCCTGCCTCTTCCTATATTACATGAAACCAGTAATCCTGGAAGACAGACACTCCAGTATAGAGCATATATAGGACCCATGCATGGTGGAGATTAGGAACTACTGAACAAACACAAAATTTACAGGTGGGAAGAATAAGAGAGAGATGAATAAGACATATAGCATGTCCCCAGCACAGATAAAGCTCTGAGTTCAGCACCTAGAACCAACAAAAACTTTTTTTTTTTTTTTTTTTTTTTTGGAAAATGTGATTTGGGAATATTTGGTGACTCTCTCAGGTATATCTCACAAAGAAGTGTTGACTTAGAGCATGCTAAGTAAAGTTCATCCTGGGAGGCACTTACTTCCCTTCCCAGCAATAAAAACAGCAAGTGGAAGTGGTCTAGATAAGGAAGAATGGCGGTCTTAGGAGGAAAGGGAAAAGAGTAGCCATGTTTCCCTCCAGAACTGGAGTCATCAATGCCTAAGACAACAGGCTCTGTTGGATGCTCAGGTAGGAGCAGAACCTCTGAGGGCTTCAACCCTAGGCTCCTGCAGCCTCTGGACCCTACTTCACCACCCTGGCATTGAAGAGCGGTGCACAGGCTCCTCCTAGTCCTGCCTGCAGCTGGAGGAGACAAGCTCCGGGGGTTCTTTTCACACCACACCATCATGACTTTGCTTCCTCTCCCTGTAGATGAAGGGTGGGAGGACACTAAGCTGTGGGGTGATCTGGCACCAGTAGTAGCGACAGTAAAATACACAAACACATTTTCAACTGCTGCCCCAGCAGTTTTATACACTGACCCAAAGGGTGTGGTGGAGGACCTGTGTTTTCCTGCTCCAGAGCTGGGCACAGTAGGGGTTTTGTTCTGTTTCTTTTTTGTTTTGTATTGTTGTTGTTGTTTTGATTGTTTTTCATATAAAGATTCTAAGTGTGCTCAGTTTGCATGCCTCGCATCAGCTCTGCCACTGAACACAAAGCATCCATGATGGTGTAGAAGTGAGTGGGTATGCTATGATCCAGGGGTCAGGAATGGAGCCTTGTTCTTAATTCAGTGTCTGCCAGATCTTTCCCTCTTCCACAAGGTAAAGCATAGGTGGTAGACTAACCCTGACTGGGACAGGGCTGTGTTTGCCAACCTCTGCCGCAAAATGAAAGAGACAGAAAAGCATTTTGCTTTCTTGATGTTGCATGCATTTTTTTAAAAAAGTGTGAGGCTTTAATATTGGTGCAAATAGCACTCCTAAATGTGTCTGTGCTCTGATAAAGGGTGTAAATTGGATTGCTGTTTTGGGCTATATTTATCAAAATGTTCAGTGGGACGGCTTTTGACACATGGCATTCTAAGAATGGTCATGTATATCTGAGCACATATAAAAAGGTGTTTAACATTAAAAAACAAAACCCAAACAACCTTTTTTGTTGAGCAGTCTGAAACTGACAATAACACAAACAGATGATTCAACCTTTTCCTAACCATTCACACAAGATGAAGCCAAACCCACAATCCCCCAGTCTAAGGAGGTGGCCATCTAGAAGTACAGCCCTGGTCATCTTGTGGAAGTATCTCATTTTCATCCAGAAGAACAGTCTTCTCTTGGCTTTGGAGGGACAGAAAGCTACACTCCATTATTCTCAGCCAGGAATACCCTTCAATAACTTCCCCTCTCTCTTCCTCTCTAGTCTTCTCTACACACAGACTGGCTGATGATTGTTCAGTATCTTGGGGTTATATAAGAGACTTTCCAGGAAATATCAGGCCCAGTTGTTAAGAGCCTCTTGTCATCTCTCTTGTAGAGAAACAAAAACTTAAAAAATACATTCTGCCCTGGGCTACTTATTTAGTTACTTAGGAAAATTTTCCACTGAAAGATACACACACACACACACACACACACACAAATTAAATAATTACTTTGTTTTTTTTTTTTAATATAAAAGCTAATCTAAATGACCATCAATAGGAAAGTGGCCAACTATAACATGACATTCACTATGGTAAAATTCTAAGTATATTAGTATGTGATAGTTTTTAAGATGTGTATAATTAAGAATTCAGGGTAACAAGGCAGCATCCTTTGAGTGCTACTATTTACATAAAATTCATTACACCCATTTTTTGGTGTGTGTGTGTGTAACAAAATATACCATCAGTTGTGAGTGTCTATATGGGGTAGGCATAGAGAAGGAAAAAATTTCTTTGTTTTTCTGTTGTTTAAACTTTAAAAAAAAAAACAAGCATTTGGCAACATTAAAACATAAAAAAGAATTTGAAAATTATAAAATTCTTTAAGAATTTCTATAAATGGCGCGTGGTGGTGGATACTTACAATTCCAGTGCTTGGGAAGGGGAAGGAAGAGGATCAGAAGTTCAAGATGATCCTAGCTGCATTTTGAGTTCAAGGTCATCCTGGGGTACATAAGAGCTTGTCTCAAAGCAAAACAACGGAGGGGCAGGCAAGATGACTAAGCCAATAGAGGGACTTGTTGCCAAGTCTGATGATATGAGTTCAAACACCAGGACACATGACAAAAGAACAGAGTACTACTGCCAATGGCCCTCAGACTGCTATGCGCATGATCATCCCAAAACAAATGGAAAGAACAAAGCAATATAAACAACCAAAACCAAGGGTTTCGAGAAATCATTATTTAGACACATTGAAATCACAGTAGAAATAAAAAGGAGAAGTCATAATTTCCCTTGGTTTATCTGTAGCAATATTAGCTGTCACCCAGGCACAGAATCTCTAGGTTTTGATATTTCTATAACAAAATGTAGGAAGAACAACTCACAGGGACAGAAATGTTAGCATTGTGGCAGAAAGCTCAGGCTGCAGCCAGCCAGCGCTACACAGCCGCCACCACCCTCTGGCCATGTGTCCATCAGATTAGTTCATCTTCCCAGGTATTTTCTGATGATCTAATCTCGGGAAGCAGAGGAGAAACGAAAATAACTCAGAGGCTGGCAGCACTACCTGCCTCTCTGCAGTTGCTGCTCGCACAGCCTCGCTGACCCATCCTTTGTAGTCAGCTGTCTTAAATTGACCTAATTCCATCTGATTTTTGCATCCAGTTTTCAGCATCTGTATGCGATCATTTAACAGTTTCTCAGCCCCGGGAGTCTATTCCATGCCTGCCCGAAACCCCAGCACACACTGGTTTCTTATTTCTGTTTGTCTATTTTATTAGAATGGCTATCTCTACTCTTGCTTTTGCTTTAAGCTCTGTATTTTCTCTGTTAGTCTTTGCTTAGTTATGTTATTCTTGTCCTTGAGGAACAGGAAAATCAAATCAAATCAAAATAAACAGACTCTTGGATTCTCCTAAATACCTCCCTGGCTCAAAAAAAAAGTCTTTTCATTTCCCCCCTCTTCCTGGGATTGATCCCAGGGTCAAGCCAAGTGTTCTATCATTGAGCCATGCTTTGAGCCTGTTAGACATTGCTTTCTGTGCCTGTTTCATATGCGAGGAGGGCAGATTCTGTCTAGATAAGTGTAATGTCTGCTTCTGCAGGGCAGCTGGTACTAGGAGCATATCAACAGAAAAGCCATAAACCACTTCTGTCTCTTTGGTGATCCACCAGCCTCCCCCACCGTTTTCTTCCTTCCTGATGGATCAGTTATTTCCTGCTTTCCTCTAGCATTAAATCCTTTTATCTGTTCAGTGCCAGTCACCATCTTGTTAAAAATCAAATCATTTCTTGGACCCCACAGAGGGCTCTTGGGAGAAGCCTAGAGGCAGTCAGCATGTGGGAAGACACAGGTAGATTCTGGAATCCACCTAGCTGTCCGCTCCCCAGCAGTTCCAGTTTGGAAGACATAGAACAAATGAACAGAGTGGGGGTTGGGGGACGGACTGGGATTCAAGTGTCCCTTTTGTCCTGGGGCAAACAAGACTCAGAGTGACACTGTGGCACACATTTAAAGCATCGTTCCGCAAGTCTGTACTCAGCATTAAAGATGAAATCCAAAGACTTCTGGGCAAAATAATAGTTGGAAATGACAGAGATGATGTAGGGTCCCTTGGCTTTAGGGACCTTAGAATGTTCATGGCCCTGTTACAGATCTCAAGACATTCTACAAAGCATAAATCTACTCAACTTTGTTTCATTTCGACAAAGCAAGCTTTTCTTATCTTTTTCTTTTCGTTGTTCTATTCTTGGACTAACATGTTAGTGAAGAACAAACTTTAAGGATCACTGAGAGTCGGGTAGCATGTGCAGGCCTCTCTGGGCCTTGTAGATTGTACTTAACAACCAACACAGAGACCACATTGCCTGGCAAAAATAATGAACCATTTCAGTTTAGTATGATGGGGAGGCATGAAAGAACATGTCAGTCAATGGCAGAGAGAGTATGTGGTGGAGTCTGTTCACATCACTACAGAATAGGAAGCTGAGCTGGGAAGAGAAGGGAGGAGCCAGTAGCACCTATAACACCCCAAGGTCTGCCTCTAATGGCCTAGTTCCTCAGCTAAGCCACACTTCTAAGGCTTCTGCAGCTTTTCGAAACACTAGCAGCAGATGGGAAATAAGTATTCTAACATGAACCAGTGGTGTGTACTTTAGATTTGGGTTATTACATCTCCCAGCTCCCAAATGACATCTCAAAATGCAAAATGCATTCAGTGCAACATCAAGAGTCCCCGCAGTCTTACCCCAATCTGTTCAAAACTAGAAGTTCAAAGTCTCGCTTAAGACCCAAGACGAACCTGTGTGCCTTAATAAACCCAGAAAGAAAGTTACATACTTCCAAGATACAGTGGCACCGAGGGGGAAAAAAAATTCCCCATTCCAAAGTTGAGGAATAGGGCCACAGAAAGGAAACGAAAACCAAAGCAAGACTGAACCCAGCAGGGAAAGCACTGAATCATGGAGCAACATGTCTGGCGCCTAAGGCAATTGGCGGCATGATTTGGGCTCCTGTAGGGTTCAGCAGCCCCAGGCACATGACCTCACTGTTTACAGCTTACACTGCCTCTCTGCTGGAACTAGCTCTACTTAGTACCTATAGCTGTTCCTGGCAGACATCACAACATGTCTGGCATACCCAACAATCTAGGTCTCCATTTTTAACTTAAAAATCCCTCTCAAAATTACACAAAGCCTTTTTAGGGCCTCCTCACAGGAAACCTGACCTTGCTACACATGGCGTCAGAGGCCTTTCTGAAAATATGGGTGTAGGCCTCTGTAGCACTATAACAATGCCATTCTGCATGCCTTTAAGAAGAGTGTAATGTGTATAAAACAAACAAACAAAAATCGAGTCCTGCCAACAGCTCAAGCAGCAACCAGGCGACCTTGGATCACACTTGCAGCAGCTTTCAGTAGTTAAACCTGAGGGCATACTCCCAGTGCAGCCTCGTATGGATGGAATGCCTGAGGAAGAGTACCCTCTTTTAAACGGAAAGTCTTTCAAGTGGGTTTGTAGTGTAACACCTTGACATCTGCGGTGGGTTGGATACAGCCAATACTTGAATTGTTCTCAAAGCACCTCTCCCATTGTCCAGGAACAAACAAACAAACAAAGCTGTGCAGCTGCTCATTAATGACATTAATCTCTTTCACAGCCAAGAATTCTTTGTCCAAGCTAAGGGTTCCTTTTCTGGTCATAATGTGAAATCCTTCTTCTATGCTTTTTGTTCTGGATTCTCATTATAAATCTGGCTAAAAAGAGTAATCAGCCCTTAATAATTCTGCACCACTAAGGTCTGTCAGATGATTCTGGGCCAGAAGGCTGAAGATTTGATGCTCCAACATTCGGTAGTATAGGGACTGTCCAGGTGTTCAGCGGTCTCTATAAATTGGTTAAGTTTTAGAAGCTATGTTTAGTGCTTCCCATAATTTCAGTTAACTCAGTCATTCTGGATTTCTGACGGGGTTGAAGACCTATAGTCTCATAGCCAATCCAGGCTATTTACTTGGAGAGAAAAGATCTGAGTGGATGGTTTTCAGCTGACATTCATTCTAAACCCAAGAAAAAAGCCAGGTTCAAAACCAAGTGTTTTAGTTAGGAAAGATGACAGAGGTTCTGGTTAATCAACAAAATGATGAACTGGGTATTAGGACTATCTTGTACCTCACTGGTACAAATAGGCATAATTATGCTCTAATTGTATTTTGAGAGAAAAGTTTTATTTTAACAGGAAGGGTGATATGTAGGAGGAGCTAAGGGGGAAGGAGTACTGAGAGGAAGAGATGGAGTAAGGAGAGAAGATGAAGGAGAGGAGAAGCTAGGTGATGAGAGAAAGAGAAAGAAAGAGGGGGGCGGGCATGAAGGCCGATGTTCACGTGTCTCCACCAGTCAAAGATAGTTTATATATCTAGGTTGGGTATTGGGTTACACTTCTGGTTGAGCATTACGAAACTTATAAAGCCTTTGATTAACATTTAAAAAAATGTATTAAAGCAAAAAGGAAAAGGAGGCATGGAATAGGGGTTTTCTAGAGAGGGGAAATGGGGAAGGGGATGGCATCTGAAATGTAAATAAAATATCCAATAAAAAAAAAAATAAATCTGGCTAAAAGCACCTGGCAGTTACAGCAATCTGAACACTAGGCTGTCTTGAAATTTTCTCTATCAAATAATGTTCATTGTGTTTTAATTCAGTTTCGCCCAGTTTTGGGGAACATGGGTAAACACATACACACTTCCTGCCAGAATGCCACACCGGTGGCCTCTTGTCCAATGTTGCCGTAAAGTCTTTGTTCTCATCTGAAACCTCGTGAGCACAGTCTTTGGTGTCAGCATTTTTATGGACATTCTGGCTTTCCAGCCCAGATGGATGGCACATTAAGCTCTGCTTATAGAATTCTAAGGCTTCTCTAGTTTGCATCATCAAACTTCCAAATTGGGTGGCCCAATTTGTGATTATTTTTCATCACAGCAAGGACCCTGTTTCTCTGATACCACTTTTCTTATTAATACTTTTATACTACTGCATCCTTAGGTGCTGCTTTTCTTATTGATACTTTTGTACTGCTGTATCACAAATAGCTAACAGAAGCAGCTGGAAAACTGGGATATCTACTTTGGGATCATGATTTCAAAGGGGGTTTAGTTCACAACAGGAAAGACAGGAGAGAGTTGCTCAAGTCACAGCAATGAGAGAGGTTGTTCACACCATGATGCACCAGGAAGCAGAGAGCATGACTGGAACTAGGGTGAGTGTAACCTCCAAAAATAGGCCGTATCTCCTAAAGCTTCTACAAGTTCCCAAAATAGTGCTCCAAGCAAAATATTAAGATTCCAAAATGTAAGGTGCAGGGGACATTTCAGATTATATATAAAATTAAAGTATATATTTAAATTATATTTTATATTTATATTATACCTATAATTTTACATAGCACACATTTTCAGAACATAGCTACCCTACTAGTTAGAAGTGTGACTCCAGATTTCAGACACCTGATCCTGACCTGTCCTGAAACCACATATAGCTTGGAACTCTATCCACACTGTATTTCTTTCTTCTGGATATCTCTGATAGAATTTATTTTATTAATTAGGTACAATAAGAATTTTACAACTTTTAATAAAGTAGGATAATTGTAATAATATATTAAAAACAATTTAAAGATAAAGACAAGAGAATCCCAAATTTGTGGCCAGAAAAATTTAGTAAGACCCTGTCTCAAAATAAAATTTAAAAGAGCTAATAGTATAAGCTGCTTGCCTAGCATGCAAGAACCCAGGGTTCTTAAAAAAGCTATGATTTGCTCTCTGTTCCCCCAACAGACCCACTTCCACAGGCTCATCCTTAGTGCTGCAACAGAATACCAGCTGCAGCCTCCCCTCCCCTCCCCTCCCCTCCCCTCCCCTCCCCTCCCCTCCCCTCCCCTCCCCTCCCCTCCCTACCACCTGTGCATCCCACAGACCATCCTCTCCTGACTTCTCAGAAGCCAGCATCTAAACCTATTATAGTCATCCCAAATCCAGGTGCCTAGATGCCAGCATAAAAACAAAACTAATAATAGCCAGGACAATATGTCTTACTAGAGTCCAGCTATTCTACCATAGCAGGCCCTGAGTATTCCAACATAGCTGAAACACAACTAAAAGATCTTTAAACCAACTTTATGAAGACGATAGAGGTCCTTAGAGAAGAAGTGACTTAATCTTAATGAAAGGATTGTCTCAAGGAAAAGACAAGCAAACAATGGGAAAAAAAAAAAAAGAATAAATCCCTCAAAGAAAGCCAAGAAAAAAACAAACACGCAGTTGATGGAAACAAATAAAACTGTTCAAAACCTGAAACTGAAAATAAAAGCAATAAAAAAAAACAGAGGGGATTGTGGAAAAGAAAAATTTTGCAATTCGAAAAGGAGATACAGAGGTAAATTTCACCAAAAGAATACAAGAGATGGAAGAAAGAATATTAGGCATTGAAGATAAGATAAAAGAAGTGGATATATTGGTCAAAGAAAATGTTAAATATTAAAATATTCCTGACACAAAACTTTTAGGAAATTAGGGACACCATGAACAGACCAAATCTAAGGATAATAGGAATAGAGGAAGGAGGAGAATCCCAGCTCAAAGGCCCAGAAAATATTTTCAGCAAAATTTCCAAAACCTCAATAAGGAGAGACCTATAAAAGAACAAGGAGCATACAGAACTCCAAATAGATTAGACCAGAACAGAAAATCCCCTTGGTACATAATGATCAAAACACTAAATGTACAGAACAAAGAAAGAATATTAAAGGCTGTGAGGAAAAAAGGACAAGAAACATATAAAGGCAGACCAATTAGAATTACATCTGCCTTTTCTCTCAGTGGAGTCTCTAAAAGCCAGAAGGGCCTGGGCAGAGGTGCTCAGACTCTGAGACCACAAATGCCAGCCCAGACTACTATACCCCCAAAACCCTTCAATTAGCATATATAGAAAAAAATGTCTATGATAAGGTCAAATTTAAACAGTATCTATCTATAAATCCAGCCTTACAGAAGGTGCTAGAAAGAAAATTCCAAACCAAGATAAACTACAACAATGAAAACACAGTAAATAAATAATCTCACACCAGCAAACATGGAAGAAGAAACACACACACACCCATAGACCACCATCACTGCCAACAAGAAAATAACAAGAATCAACAATCATTGCTCATTGATATCAATCAATGGTCTTAATTCCCCAATAAAAAGACACAGACTAACAGAATGGATGCAAAAACAGGATCCATCCTTCTGCTGTAGTCAAGAAACACATCTCACCATCAAAGATTGACATTGCCTCTGGGTAAAAGGTTGGGAAAAGATATTCCAAGTAAATGAATCCAAGGAGCAAGCTTGTGTAGATATTTTAATATCTAACAAAATAAATTTCAACGAAAACTAATCAAAAGAGACCCCAGTTTTGTAAAACAAACCCTACGACTGGTTAAATCACATATTGATCCCTCATACACTAATAGTAGGAGACTTTCATATCCCCTTTGCACCAATGTCAGGTCAACCAGACAAAAACCAAATAGAGAAATGGCGGAGCTACAGATGTAATGAACTAAACTGACCTAACAAATACTTATAGAACATTTTGCCCAATTGCAAAAGAATACATTTTCCTCTCAGCACCTCATGGCACTTTCTCCAAAATTGACCACACACTCACACAAAGCAAGTTTCCACAGATACAGAAATAACTCCCTGCATCCTATCAGACCACCATGGATTAAAGCTGGATATCAGCAACAACTGAAATAACAGAAAGCTTACAAACTGATGGAAACTGAACAAGTCTCTACTGAATTAAAAGTGAATCAAGACAAAAATAAGAAAGAAATGAAAGATTTTCTAGAATTCAATGAAAATGAAAACATAACACACCCAAAATTTTCGGAAACTTATAATGAAAGCCGAGAAAATTGTGTAGAACTAAGTAGCCACATAAAATCTTGAAGAGATCTCATACTTAACAACTTAGCAACTTAACAGCACACCTGGAAGAGTTAGAACAAAAAGAAGTAAGCACACCAAAAGGAGTAGATTGCAAGAAATAATCAAATTAGGGCCTAAAATCAGTAAAATAGAACAAAGAGAACAATACAAAAAATCAATGAAACGAAGTGTTGGTTCTTTGAGAAAATCAAGATAAACAATTCCTTATCCAAACTAACTAAAAGATGGAGAGAGGATATCCACATTAACAAAAGGTGTGGGGGGGGGGGGGGAGGGGGAATAACAAGAGATACTGAGGAGATCCAGAAAACCATAAGGACATACTTAAAAACCTGTCCTCAACCAAACTGGAAAAACCTAAAAGAAATGGATAATCCTCTCTATAGTTACCATTTACCAAAGTTACATCAAGATCAGATAAACAATTTAAATAGACCTACAGCCCCTAGTGAAACAGGAACCAGTGATTAAAAGCCTCCCAACAACAACAACAACAACAACAACAACAAACAACAACAACAAAAAAGCCCAGGGCCAAATAAGTTTAGTGTAGAATTCTACCAGACTTTCAAAGATGAGCTAATTCCAATACTCCTCAAATTATGTTACAAAATAGAAGCAGAAAGAACATTGCCAAACTCATTTTATGAGTCACAGTTACCCTGATACCCAAACTACATAAGACTCACAAAGAAAGAGAATTAATTACAGACCAATTTCCCTCGTGAACATAGATGAAAAAAATAACTGAGCATAATAAAAGCAATTTACAGAAAGCCTATAGCCAATGTAACATTAAATGGGGGAGAAACTCAAAGCAATTCCACTAAATCAAGAACAAGACATTGTTCATTCTCTCCATATCTATTCAATAGACTTGAAGGTTTAGCTGGAACAATGAAACAACCGAAGGAGATCAAGGGGATGCAAAACAGAAAGGAAAAAGTCAAAGTATCTTTATTTGCAGATGATATGATAGTATATATAAGTAACCCTAAAAATGTCACCAGGAAAGTCCTACAACTGATAAACACTCTCAACAAAGTGGCTGTATATGAGATTAACTAAAAAAAAAAAAAAAAAAAAATCAGTAGCCCTTCTATATATAAATGACAAAGGAACTGAGAAAGAAATCAGAGAATCAACACCTTTCACAATACTCTCAAATAATATAAAATAGCTTGGAAAATAGCTTGGAGTAACTCCAATAAAGCAAGTTAAAAGACTTGTATGATAAAAACTTCAAGTCTGTAAAGAAAGCAATTGAAGAAGATATCAGAAGATGGAAAGATCTCAGATGTTCATGAATTGGCAGGATTAATATAGTAAAAATGGTCATCCTCCAAAAGCAATCTGCAGATTCAATATAATCCCTATCAAAATTCCAACATGATTTTTTACAAACTTTGAAAGGACAATACTCAACTTCATATAAAACACACACACACACACAAACACCTAGGATTGTGAAACAATCCTGAACGATAAAAAAAAATGCTGGAGGTGTCACCAGCCCTGATTTCAAGTTGTACTACAAAGATTAGTAATAGAAACCACCCTTCCAGTCTGGGCCCAAGCACTGAGCAGATCCCGGATGGCAGCTCTGCCTCCAATTACACACAACCAAGAGGAAGCAGGACTCCCAGGAGCTCTAACTCTGGCAGTATCTTAGGTAAGCAGACAGCAACGCCCGCCCCAAACAGGGAGTAACTGGGACCCACAAGGATCCAGAAAGTCACTCCTGGCCCAGAGCACTGGTTCCTTCCGGTCTGGGCCTGAGCACTGAGCAGATCTTGGGCGGCAGCTTTGCCCCCAATCTCTAAGAACCCAGAGGAAGCTGGGCTCCCAGGAGCTCTAACCCTGGCAGTATTCTGTCTGAGCCTGAGCACTGAGCAGATTTTGGGCCCCAGCTTTTACCCCAGTAGTAAAACCACCCCCACATAGTTCTGATACAACTAAGATAATAGGAAAGACAGGCTCCAGTCAGAGACAGGGGCAGGTGGCACTAAGGAGATCCAGATGGCAAAAGGCAAGCTCAAGAACATAAGCATCAACAACCCAGGATACTTGGCATCATTAGAACCTAGTTCTCTCACACAAGAAAGTCCTGAATTCCCTGTATTACTAGGAAAGCAAGATTCAGATTAAAAATCCCTTCTAATAATGATAATAGAGGACTTTACAAAGGACATAAATAACACTCTCAAAGAATTTGAGAACACAGGTAAACAGGTAGAAACCCTTAAAGTGGAAACACAAAAATCCCTTAAAGAATTACAAGAGAACACAACCAAACAGGTGAAGGAATTGAACAAAACCATCCAGGACATAAAAATGAAAGTAGAGACAATCAAGAAATCACAAAGGGAGACTACGCTGGAGATAGAAAACCTAGGAAAGAAATCAGGAGTCATAGACACAAGCATCACCAACAGAATACAAGAGATAGAAGAGAGGATCTCAGATGCAGAAGATACCATAGAAAATATTGACACAACTGTCAAAGAAAACGCAAAATGCAACAAGTTCTTAATACAAAATATCCAGGAAATCCAGGACACAATGGGGAGACCAAACCTAAGGATAATAGGTATAGATGACAGTGAAGATTCCCAATTTAAAGGGCCAATAAATATCTTCAACAAAATTATAGAAGGAAACTTCCCTAATCTAAAGAATGAGATGCCCATAAACATACAAGAAGCCTATAGAACACCAAATAGACTAGACCAGAAAAGAAATACCTCCTGTCACATAATAATCAAAACACCAAGTGCACAAAACAATGAAAGAATAGTAAATGCAGTAAGGGGAAAAGGCCAAGTAACGTATAAAGGCAGACCTATCAGAATTACACCAGACTTCTCACCAGATACTATAAAAACTAGAAGATGCTGGACAAATGTCATACAGACCCTAAGAGAACACAAATGCCAGCCCAGGCTACTATAGTCAGCAAAACTCCCAATTACCATAGATGGAGAAATCAAGATATTCCATGACAAAACCAAATTTACACAATATCTTTCCACAAACCCAGCATTACAAAGGATAATAGCAGGAAAGCTCCAATACAAGGAGGGAAATTATACCCTAGAAAGAGCAAGAAAGTAACCCTCTTCCAACAAATCCAAAAGAAGATAGCCACACAAAGATAACTTCACCTCTAATAACAAAAATAACAGGAGACAACAATCACTGTTCCTTAATATCTCTTAACATCAATGGACTCAGTTCCCCAATTAAAAGACATAGGCTAATGGACTGGATACATAAACGGGACCCAGCATTTTGCTGCATACAGGAAACCCACCTCAGTGACAAAGACAGACTCTACCTTAGAGTAAAAGGCTGGAAAACAATTTTTTTAAGCAAATGGTCCTAAGAAACAAGCTAGAGTAGCCATTCTAAAATCTCCAGCCCGAGAACACAAAGGGGGGGGGGGGGGGAATCATGGCTCCACCTGTATAGGTAGTTGAGGGTGGCCTTGCCAGGCATCAGTGGAAGTGGACAGCCTTGGTACTTGAAAGTTTGGATTCCCTAGTGTTGGGGAATTGCAAGAGCAGGGAGGCAGATATGAGAGGATGGTGGGAGCACACCCTCATAGTAATTGGAGTGGGGGAATGGGGTAAGGGGTTAGGCATCAGTGGAAGTGGAGGGCCTAGGTGCCCGAAAGTTTGAATTCCCTGATATTGGGAAATCTGAGAGCAGGAAGGCAAAAATGGGAGGATGGTGGGAGCACACCCTCATAGAAACTACCAGAATTATATGGATTAGACATGACAGAGGCAGGCCGCCAGAAGACTAGATCCCAGAATTCAAACAAACAATTATCTTGGTACTAAAATTTGTTTTGAGAATTTTTATATTGCAGAATACATAGCCTTGGTGTATCTACTCATTAGGCAAGCTGAGCAGACCTGCTTGAACCTCTGATGTCCTGGAATTCCAGATGGATGCAGTGAAGACACAGTGTCAGAGGCTTATCAATTTACTCTGCCCCAAACCCGTCTTCTAATATCTCAGCACCCATAATTAGCTTGAAGAAGTTAATGAAGAGTTGGTGCCCCTATTCCCTAGGCTTGGGGACTGAGGTGGTTAATATTGGGCTGTCTTTCTAAGGAAAAGTAGTGGTTTTGGTGGAACAGGGAGGATTATCTAGGATTTATTGCATAGCCATAACCTACTAGTAGAAATATGTATAATTGTTATTAAGATGAAGTTATAATTTCTTAAATGGTACAAAATTTACTTTGATTTCAAATTTAAGGTTTTCATTGGTACAAACTTCTTATTAATATAAAAGTGAGGTGAATATTGTTACTCTCATAGGCATTGTGCCTGTATAACACATTTAGGAATACAAGGTTTAGACCCAGTTCTTCTTTAACTTTTCTAACTGACTTGAGATGGTAACCTGTGAGTTAAGGGCCTACAGCAAATTCATGGCTTTGAGTTTATTGTTAGTGTGTTTTCTATATTTTCTTTAGAAATAGCTCAGAGGAGTTAACAGACAACAGTCCAGCTTGCCTTACATAAATAGTTGGTTTTCAAAACATCAGAAATCCACAGAATTGACTTTACAAACATTTCTGTATTAATGTTCATTTTGATTAGAGACCTGACTGCTCCTGACAGCTTCCTGTCCTGGATTCTAAGAAGAAATTGAGCATCTTTGGAGTTATTCCAATTGTGGTGAGTCAGCCACTAGGCAAGAATTGCCTCTTTCCACCTACAGACAAATCACTGTCCAGAAAAGGACACACTTGCAGAATAGTCGACTGATTATATCTGCCAAGACAGAGTAATCAGCCCTTAACAATTCTGCATCACTAGGTCTGTCAGATGATCCTGGGCTAGAAGGCTGAAGATTGGATGCTCCAACATTCTGGAGTATAAGGATTACTCCAGAATCCTTATACTCCAGTATAAGGATTCTGGAGTAATCTTAGCCAATTTAAATACTTAGCCAATTTATAGAGACCAGTTCAGTGGTCTCTATAAATTGGCTAAGTTTTAGAAGCTATGCTTTTTGCTTCCCATAATTTCAGTTAACTCAGTCATTCTGGATTTCTGACAGGGTTGAAAACTTATAGCCAATCCTTGCTATTTACTTTGAGAAAAAAGATTTGAGAGGATGGTTTTCAGCTGACATTCATTCTAAAGCCAAGAAAAAAAGCCAGGTTCAGAACTAAGTCTTTTAGTTAGGAGAGATGACAGAGGTTCTGCTTAGCCAAGAAAATGATGTATTGGGTACTAGGTCTATTTTGCACCTTACTGACATAAATTGGTATAGTTATGCTCTAACTGTATTTTGAGAGAAAAAAATTTATTTTTACAGGAAGGGTGATATGTAGGAGGAGCTAAGGTGGGAGGAGTGTGGAGAGGAAAAGGAGGAGTAAGGAGAGGAAGAGGAGAAGGAGAGGAGGAGGTAGGTGACGAGAGAGAAGGGGGGGGACAGATATGGAGGCGGATGTTCACATGTCTCCGCCAGTCAAAGATAGTTGATATATCTAGGTTGGTTATTGGGTTACATATCTGACTGATATTGAGCATTACCAAACTTATAAAGCCTTTGGTTAACATTAAAAAAATTGTATAAAAGCAAAAAGGAGAAGGGGGCATGGGATAGGGGTTTTCTAGGGAGGGGAAAGGGGGAAAGGGGATGGCATCTGAAATGTAAATAAAATATCTAATAAAAAATAAATTTAAAAAAGTAATGAAAACCACATGATATTGGCATAAAAATAGACACATTGATCTATGAGACAGAATTACAGATACAGACATAAATCCATCTACCAATGGACACCTGATATATATATTTGTATATATATTTGATTATATATCATATATATCAATAATATATATCAAGATATATATATATATATGCCAGATATACACACTGGAAAAAAGATGGCATCTTCAACAAATGATGCTGGTCAGGCTGGATGTCTTCATGCAGACATATGAAAATAAATCTATACCTATCACCCTGCACAAAACTCAAATCCATGTAGATCAAAGACATAAAACTGGATACACAAAACCTG
The DNA here is from genome assembly GCF_011762505.2 of Arvicanthis niloticus. Taxonomy (NCBI): domain Eukaryota; kingdom Metazoa; phylum Chordata; class Mammalia; order Rodentia; family Muridae; genus Arvicanthis; species Arvicanthis niloticus. The sequence continues at coordinate 125,175,668 of NC_047658.1, read as the reverse complement.
ATAGAAGAGAAAGTAGGGAATGGCTTTGAATGCATTGGCACAGGAAAGAGACAACTTTCTGAACAGAACACTAATAGTGTAGATACTAAGATTAACAATAAATGGGACCTCATGAAACTGAAAACCTCTGTATGGCAAAGAATTCTATCAACTGGACAAAATGGTGGTCTACAGAACGGTAAAGGATTGTTGCCAATTCTACATCCGTTAGAGACTAGTATTAAAAATATGTAAGGGTTTCAAAAAACTAGACATCAACGAACCAAATAATACAATTCAAAATTGGGGTACAGATCTAAACAGAGAATTCTCAATAGAAGAATTTCAAATCACTGGGGAAGAAAGAAATGTTCAATCTCCTTAGCTACCAGAGAAGTACAAATCAAAACATATTTTGAGATTTCATCTTACACCTGTCAGAGTTGCTAAGATCAATAAATAACACCAGTGACAACTCATGCTGGCGAGGATCTGGAGCAAAGGAAACACTCCTCCATTACTGGTGGGAATGTTTGTTACTGGTGGGAATGTTACAGTTACTATTGAAATTAATCTGGCAGTTAGTCAGAACACTGGAAATCAATCTACCTCAAGACCCAGCTATACCACTCTTGGGCATATACCCAAAGGGCACTCCATCCTACCACAAAGACACTTGCTCAACTATGTTCATTGTGCCTTTATTCATAATGGCTAGAAACTGGAAACAAACTAGATGCTCCTCAACCAAAGAATGGGTAAAGAAAATATGGCACATTTACAGAATGAATTGTTCCTCAGCTGTTTAAAAAGAAAAATAGACATCACAAAATTTGAGGCAAATGGATGGAACTAGAAAAATCATCCTGAGTGAGATAAACCAGACCCAGAATATGGGTTGTATGGTGGTAGCTGGGTTGGTTCCCTGCAAGTCCTCTCTCCTTGGCGTACATATGGCTACCTTCACATGGTCTGTGTCTATCTGTATTTAAACCCACTCTCCTTAACAGGACACCAGTTAGGTTAAACAAATATGGCATCTATTCACTTACAAGTTAATATTAGCTGTTAAGTAAATGATAATCAAGCTACAATCTACAGATCCAAAAACATTAGATAAAGAGGGCTTAAAGGGGGAAGGGGAAATGGAATGGGTTTTCTGGGTTGACTAGGAGCAGGTGGAGATGGGTGTGGGAGGGATCAGGTAAGGGTGGCGATGGGATGGAGGGAGAGTGTGTGGAGAGATGACTGGAGTTGGGGGACACTGGGGGTGGTGTGGAAACCTAGTGAAGTAGAAACTTCTTGTACTCTGTGAGCGTGTACTCTATAAGGACTCCTAGTAATGGGGTACATGGAGGCTTAACTGGCCATCTCTTGTAGCCAGTCAAGGCTCCCAGCAGTGGGACTGGATTTCATTTGGTTGAGTTGTTGGCTGAGGAGGGCCTGTGGAAATCCCCAAACAACCCAGGCTGGTGCCTGGGAAGAAAAAAAAAAAAAAACCAACAACAACAAAAACAAAACAAAAACAAAAAAAACCCAGTAAGCTCTAGTAGGGGCTTTAATAAATACTGTATTTTATTTCTTCAAAAAAGTTATGATTTGTTTATTTTTGGAATTTGGCACTTAATACCTTTGGATCGTGGTTGGCCACTGGTAACTGCAACAGCAGTTAGAGAAAACATCCCTTAATGAGTGACTGTATTTAGACACAACAGTGTTTCTGCCTAGATTCCTTTGGATAATGACACATCTATTTCCTTTACTACAAGTACAAGGATTAGTGAGTTGAGGTTAATCCTTCTGCCTTCCGGGATAATTCGGCCAGGCTGGTCCAACCAACACTATCTGCACCCTCCACCAGGGACTGGGTAAGCGTATAATCTAAACTGTTCCAGTTAGACTCACTGCAGACTCTGCTGGCAATAAGAAGTAAGTGCTTGCTGTGGAAATTGCCAGCTGCCAGTCACAGAGAGCTCAAAATACATGTAGCTGAGAAGAGACAACAGAGAAGAGGAAAAGGGAAGGAAGAGAAAGAAAAACCCTGACTATCATTTAAGTGTCTTTGCTCCGTTCTGCCTAGAATCAGATTAGTTCTGAATTCTTTAATAGTATGGACCAACTAATATACTTTGTTAACTTTGTAAGCCAGGGTCAATTAGACTTTCGCCACCAGAATCAAAGTTGCTATGGGAGATAAAATAGATTGGGAAAGATACGTATATTCACAGATGCCTTTGTTTCTCTCTTTGTACGTATTACACAAAGATTTGTTAGTTTTCTAGTGTGGTCTGGAGGCATTTAAGTGTCCTGCCATTGTCGTGGTAGCAAAAGAAGTGGGTTTACATGTATACATTTCTGTTTATGAATATGGGGTAATCTCCAGAACACTTCAGAGCAACAGTCCTTGAAATTAGTGACTGACATATGTGTTGGATGAAAGCATCTAGATACGTCACTCTGAGAGCATGTCACACAGGAAGAAGACATGGGAGTCTTCTCCCATGTTGCAGAGGCTGTTCACATCATAGTGGACTGGGAAGCAGAAAGGATGATTGGAAACAGAAGCAGGCATAACCGTCAAAGTTCTACATCTGCTAGATAAGGGGTTTTTTTTTTATTGCTAATCAATATTTTAAATTATTGCTATATTTAATTGATCTGTATAATATATACTATTTGCTAGTTGTTTTCATTACTGATTAATATATTTATGAAGTACCTGGGAGAGAATTTTCAGAGAGGAATAACCAAGTAGAGAGAGCCCACTGTGAACATAGGCAACACTTTTCCATAAGCTGGGAACCAGACAAATAGAAAGAGGAAAGAAGGAGATATCAAAATACAAGAGCAAGCTAGCAGGGCTTAGGCATCCTGGACAGTCACCGTGAACATGCCACACACTCCAGACCATGATGCACTGACACCACTGAAACTTTGAGCGCAAGTAAGTCTTTCCTCTCTTACGTTTTTTCTCTTGAGAATTTTAGTCACAATAGTAGTAAAACAAATGACTAATGCACATTTCAAAGAGATGACGCAAGTATTTGATGAAAGATCTACTATATATTAACTACTGTTACTGTTTCTCCTCTTAGACAATTTGGAGTTAAACTAAGCACTCTGGAGTGACCGTAACTTACTCAGATTATTATTATTTGGAGCCTCCAACTTACTGTGTATCTGAAAATAAACTTGAATTCATGATCTTCCCACATATACCTTGCAAATGGTGGGATCAGAGGATGGACTACCGTGTCTGGTTTAGTTCAATGATAAGGACAGAACCCAGGGCCTTGCAATGCTAGATAGGCCTTTACCAATTGATTTAAATCCATAGCCCATCACTGTGATTCCTGAACTTGGTCAAAGAACCCAGAAATAAATCTAAGACTCAACACTGAAATTTCTGGAAGCTGGGAACTTCTCACCAATGATGGAACTCTGAGGAATTCCTTATAGATCAACTGTCAACTCTTAAGGTATCTGGTTTAGGTTGGATTACATTTCCTCAAATTTATATATTGAAGATTGGTCTCCCAGTATATGATATGCTGATGAACTAAAAAGTAAAAACACCCTGTGAATGTGAGTGGTATCATCCACGCCCTGGGGACCTAGACTGAACAAAAGATGATTGAGAAGCTTTTGAATAATTAATCAAAATAAGGTCATTGGGGGAGGACCCTAGTCTAACCTAACTGGTACTCTGGTAAGAAGAGAGGATTTGGATACATACAGACACAGACCATGAGAAGACCAAGAAGACATATGCAAGCCGAGGAGAGAAGACTCAGAGGAAACCAACCCAGCTACCACTTAGACCTTAAATTCTGCCTCCAGAGCTATGAAAAAAATAGTTTCACTCTGCTTGCAGGACTTTGTTGAAGAAGTTTCAGCAAACAAACACGGGGCAAAATCTACTCTGATAAATCATTTTGCAAAGGAGAACATTCTGGAACATTAGCTCATCTCTCTCAGATGTCCTGTACTGCTGCCTGACAGATCTAGAGAGACATATGCACACAGCATGAAGAGAAACCTTTACTTACACGTGCCCCACTGTATAGTTTAATCATATTCTACAAACCTAATTTACAAGCCTTGATTAATTCCCCACATTCCCAAGGGATATACTCACAAGCACACAGGACTGTTAACCTCATAAAGGGAATGGATTCATTTAGTCATTTCATTTTCACTGGTTTGTCTTCATGGTGTACGTGTAGAAAGCTGTTTATGGAGAAGCTGCTCATGTTTTTAAACAATGGGCACAGAGTCACAGGACTAAATAGGATTGAGTGAGCCTGATTCATACAGCCCTCTTATCTTCTAGTTACCAGGTCCCTGGTGGTAGATAGTAGTGCTGAGGGTGCAGCTAAAAATACCGCTTAGAAAAGAATGTACTGTTTATGCAGAGGACCCAGGTACAGTTCCCAGCACTTCTTCAGTGGGAAATAAACCTAATAGCCAAAGTTCAGAGCACACTCACCAAGCTAGTGAGAAGCAAGATCAAGCTAAAGTCAAACTGAAAAATATATAGACACTTATAACTCCAGTGCCAGAGAATCTGAGGCCCTCCTCTGACTTCCACAGGCCCCTGCATACACATGGTACACTTATATACACTCAGGCACACACTCAGGCAGGCACACACACACACACACACACACACACACTAGTGAGAAGCAAGCTTGAGCTAAAGTCAAACACTCAGATACATAAAACATCATGAAAGGCTCATCTTAGGGGATCTAATCTCTGTACAGTAATGCTTGAGGCTTGATCGCCTCTGACTTAGACTAACACACAAAGACAGCATCATCATGGTCTGGAGAGGCATGGGGCTTGTCCATCTCCAGCCTGACTTTTCTCCATCATCACTACCAGTTCTTCCTTACTTCAGTAACATCGAGTCTCCATTCATCTGTCTTACCTGCCTAATAATCTCTCTTCTGCTCCCCGCACTCCTGGGACCGTATTATGGCGTTTTCACTCCTGCTTTATTTCAGAAAGAGTTAGCTACTTCTAGAACTTCCCATTTCATCAACCTTTCTGAGATATTTCTGGGATGGGCAATGGGAAAATGTGACTGCTAACTGGTGTCATTTCTATCCTCTTGCTTTCTGATTATCTTGCTCATGGGCAGTGGTGGCTTTAGAACTGGGACTCCCAAGCAGGATGTGGATAACACGAAACTTTGCTTTTCAGTGTGAAAAGGAATGTGTTTGGCCACTACATTTTTTTAACTGGAAGGGATTTGGGAGAAAAATAAAATCTGTGTATAAGGAAAAATATATCTGAATCATCATGCCTTCCAGACTAACTTCTCATAAGCCCTGACAGGTGTGGCTCACTGCTTGCCTCTCAGACTGTTCTGGTAAAAGTTCAACCGACATTTGAATGTTGGCAGCATACAGAAGTATTAACTGGTCTGGGAGAGGGGATTACAAAACAAATGAAACACATCTTCTCTCTATGAATCTAAAAGTCAAGGAGACCAAAGAGAAAAGACAGACAAATCCACACAGAACAGTGCAGGAAGGGCTGAATGCATTGGTGGTGATTTTGGAAATGGAGAGACAGGAGTAACACCTAGAGGACACCTCCAGTGACAGGTGGGCAATGCCCCAGTTGAGCTCTCCAGATAAGAGCTGCCGATTGATACTACTGGGAAGCAATAAAGAACAATAAAACAGGGTTTGTATCTTCCTGTATTTTCCCTGGCTTCCATGCCAACTGTCAAGATTCACTCTGTTGTTACAACCTATGAGTCACTCTCTAGAGCTTGTCATGAGCAGCGTTTGGTCTGATCCTGTGTTCCAACTGGTTATTCTAAGATGAGTCACATAGTCACTGCCCAGGAGGGAATAACCAAAGGAAAATCTCCCCTTGTTCTTCATACCCTTCCCTAGTCCTACACCACAGTATATACAGGAGTCTGCAAGAAGCATATAGAGACCAAGGTGCACTCTGGGGCCATGGCAGGCTGAAGACAGACCTGGATTTTCATTTTCAGCTGGTACCACTGCCTGAGTTGGAGTGATCTTGATGTGGAGAGGAGAGTCGCACTTTCTTAACCTGTCAAGATTCACTCCGTTGTTAAAACCCATGAGTCACTCACTCACTAGAGCTTGTCGTGGGCAGCGTTTGGTCTGATCCTGTGTTCCATCTGGGTATTCTAAGATGAGTCACATAGTCACTGCCCAGGAGGAAGCATATAGCGACCAAGTTGCTTATATTAAACAACTCAGCAGAGCAGCAAACTCCATCATGATGAATAAACAGATGTCCAATGAAGAGCCCAGAGTAGTTCCAGGAATTGGTCTGCCACCCCAGTCTTACTGCATGTCCTTAAGCTTTACATTCTTCTCAGTTGCAGTAAAACCATCTGGCCTGTGTGAACCCCATAAACAATATCCTTCAGCCTGCACCACCATCCCACTATCCACCACACCCTGAGCTCGAGAACTAACCCTCAGTTTATGAATTCCTTCTTTATTATCCCCTGAACACAGGTTTATGCTTCAAAAAGAGACTGCTCACGGCTTTATTTGCTCAAGGCTCAGGGTCGTATTGTCAGCTCAGGGATTGACCACAACCCTAAGCAGTTAGAAGGATTTTCCCTGGTAAATAAAGTTGTTTTGGTTTATATCTGACTTTGGTGGTCCTTTCCTCGTTGTTTGCATGCTTTAGGACATCAACGTCCAACCTCAAGCTTGATAAGTCCCTGAGCAAAAATCCCACAAGTCCTTAATGTCTTCCCTTGCCAAGACTTAAACCTTTCTTCCTTTCTGTAGCTCTGAAACTGCCTCCCTGCTTCTGATCCCAGGGTCAGGTCCAGTCCTGATGTACAGTCAGATTTCCACCTGCTGCCATACTGACTACACTGTCCCCACACCATCCTAACTCAAAAAAAAAAAAAAAAGAAAGAAAGAAAAGAAAAAAAGATGGCTTTCCAAGCCAACATAATACATTCGGTTCTAAGGTTTTTTTTTTGTTTGTTTGTTTGTTTTGTTTTTGTTTTTGTTTTTTGGTCTGTTTGTTTGTTTTGCTTTGTTTTGTTTTGCTCAAATCTCAGGACTCAGCCATATAGTCATTCTCCTAACTCCACTAATTGGTCCATTCTCCATGCACAGTCAAATTCTCTTAGTCTTCCATGTGTTACTGAAGGTTCTCTTGACTATACTTGAATAATGGAATTCTTTCCACCAGAAACACTTTCCCTCCCAACCTGTCAACTCTACCCTCTCCCCAACTCTACCCTCTCCCCAACTCTACCCTCTCCCCAACTCTACCCTATCTCCAACTCTACCCTATCCCCAACTCTACCCTCTCCCCAACTCTACCCTACCCCTAACTCTACCCTATCCCCAACTCTACCCTATCCCCAACTCTACCCTATCTCCAACTCTACCCTCTCCCCAACTCTACCCTCTCCCCAACTCTACCCTCTCCCCAACTCTACCCTACTCCTAACTCTACCCTATCCCCAACTCTACCCTATCTCCAACTCTACCCTATCCCCAACTCTACCCTCTCCCCAACTCTACCCTACCCCTAACTCTACCCTATCCCCAACTCTACCCTATCCCCAACTCTACCCTCTCCCTAACTCTACCCTACCCCTAACTCTCCCCTCTCCCCAACTCTACCCTCTTCCCAACTCTACCCTACCCCTAACTCTACACTCTCCCCAACTCTACCCTCTCCCCAACTCTACCCTCTCCCCAACTCTACCCTATCCCCAACTCTACCCTCTCCCTAACTCTACCCTATCCCCAACTCTACCCTCTCCCCAACTCTACCCTATCCCCAACTCTACCCTCTCCCTAACTCTACCCTATCCCCAACTCTACCCTATCCCCAACTCTACCCTCTCCCCAACTCTACCCTATCCCCAACTCTACCCTCTCCCCAACTCTACCCTACTCCTAACTCTACCCTATCCCCAACTCTACCCTATCTCCAACTCTACCCTATCCCCAACTCTACCCTCTCCCCAACTCTACCCTACCCCTAACTCTACCCTATCCCCAACTCTACCCTATCCCCAACTCTACCCTCTCCCTAACTCTACCCTACCCCTAACTCTCCCCTCTCCCCAACTCTACCCTCTTCCCAACTCTACCCTACCCCTAACTCTACACTCTCCCCAACTCTACCCTCTCCTCAACTCTACCCTCTCCCCAACTCTACCCTCTCCCCAACTCTACCCTCTCCCTAACTCTACCCTATCCCCAACTCTACCCTCTTCCTAACTCTACCCTATCCCCAACTCTACCCTCTCCCTAACTCTACCCTACCCCTAACTCTACCCTCTCCCCAACTCTACCCTCTCCCCAACTCTACCCTACCCCTAACTCTACCCTCTCCCCAACTCCACCCTCCCCCTAACTCTACCCTCTCCCCAACTCTACCCTCTCCCCAACTCTACCCTCTCCCCAACTCTACCCTCTCCCCAACTCTACCCTCTCCCCAAGTCTACCCTATCTCCAACTCTACCCTATCCCCAACTCTACCTTCTCCCCAACTCTACCCTCTCCCCAACTCTACCCTACCCCTAACTCTACCCTCTCCCCAACTCTACCCTCTCCCCAACTCTACCCTACCCCTAACTCTACCCTCTCCCCAACTCTACCCTGTCCCCAACTCTACCCTATTCCCAACTCTACCCTATCCCCAACTCTACCCTGTCCCCAACTCTACCCTATCCCCAACTCTACCCTATCCCCAACTCTACCCTCTCCCTAACTCTACCCTATCCCCAACTCTACCCTCTCCCCAACTCTACCCTCTCCCCAACTCTACCCTATCCCCAACTCTACCCTCTCCCCAACTCTACCCTATCCCCAACTCTACCCTATCCCCAACTCTACCCTCTCCCCAACTCTACCCTATCCCCAACTCTACCCTCTCCCCAACTCTACCCTACTCCTAACTCTACTCTATCCCCAACTCTACCCTATCTCCAACTCTACCCTATCCCCAACTCTACCCTCTCCCCAACTCTACCCTACCCCTAACTCTACCCTATCCCCAACTCTACCCTATCCCCAACTCTACCCTCTCCCTAACTCTACCCTACCCCTAACTCTCCCCTCTCCCCAACTCTACCCTCTTCCCAACTCTACCCTACCCCTAACTCTACACTCTCCCCAACTCTACCCTCTCCTCAACTCTACCCTCTCCCCAACTCTACCCTCTCCCCAACTCTACCCTCTCCCTAACTCTACCCCATCCCCAACTCTACCCTCTTCCTAACTCTACCCTATCCCCAACTCTACCCTCTCCCTAACTCTACCCTACCCCTAACTCTACCCTCTCCCCAACTCTACCCTCTCCCTAACTCTACCCTACCCCTAACTCTACCCTCTCCCCAACTCTACCCTCTCCCCAACTCTACCCTACCCCTAACTCTACCCTCTCCCCAACTCCACCCTCCCCCTAACTCTACCCTCTCCCCAACTCTACCCTCTCCCCAAGTCTACCCTCTCCCCAACTCTACCCTCTCCCCAACTCTACCCTCTCCCCAAGTCTACCCTATCTCCAACTCTACCCTATCCCCAACTCTACCTTCTCCCCAACTCTACCCTCTCCCCAACTCTACCCTACCCCTAACTCTACCCTCTCCCCAACTCTACCCTCTCCCCAACTCTACCCTACCCCTAACTCTACCCTCTCCCCAACTCTACCCTGTCCCCAACTCTACCCTATTCCCAACTCTACCCTATCCCCAACTCTACCCTGTCCCCAACTCTACCCTATCCCCAACTCTACCCTATCCCCAACTCTACCCTCTCCCTAACTCTACCCTATCCCCAACTCTACCCTCTCCCTAACTCTACCCTATCCCTAACTCTACCCTCTCCCCAACTCTACCCTATCCCTAACTGTACCGTATTTCCACCCCAACCTGTCACCAACTCTACCCTATCCGTAACTCCACCCTAACCCTAATTCTACCTCATCCCCAACAAACCACCTTCTCATCCTCTACTATGAAGGAACTGGAGCATCACAATCTCTTACCATGAAGTACCCAGAGTCCCCCAGTTGTCTCTCTTACTGAACTTCCTCCATTCTGTCCTTAGCAAGCCAGCTGTTTCACTAAGAGAGTGAATCCTAATTAGCTTTGGATCACATGCAGCCCTTAGGGAAACATTCTGTTCATAATAAATATACCTGTGCTGAGAGTTTGGTTTCATTCCCTAAACGTAAGTGCAAAGGTTGTAAACTAATTTGGAAGTACCACCTTTGTCCTGAACATAGAAGTCTGGTAGGTGTTTTGCTTTTCCCAGCACTGAGAAATTTAAATATATAGGCTAAATTTTGCTAAAAGCCCAAAGCCACTGAAGATGGAGAAACAAAATGGACTGAAAACAGAAATTCACTAGGATGCAACCAAAGAGAGACAGGCCAATGGGAAAGTTAACACAACATCTAGTTAATGAGAAGACCTCAGGGCTTGAGGCTTTGTTTAGGATCTAGAAGCCACCTTTGCATTACAAAGTGGCATCTCTGGGGGAATCTTTGGGTGTCACTGGCTCCGGAAAATCAACAGCCTCATTTTTTTTTTTTTTTTTTTTTTTTTTTTGCCTTTGAGTAAAGGGAAAGGAGGTTTGAGCTCTTGTAATACAGTTTTTACTATCGTAGGAGAGTTTAATTTGTCGATAGAGATATTTCTAGAAGAGCAGTGGACACTTTTTGTTGTTTTGTTTTTGAGGTGTGTAGCTACAAAATTTCTCAATAATTAACAGACATCCCACAGTCTATTTTCTTTGCTATTTAAATTTAATTATCCTAGATTTTTATGTTCTGGGCATATTACCAACTATAATGCCAAGAAAACTTTCATCAAATGAAGAGTTTGAAATGGCTTATTCAGAAGCAGCTCCCATCTTCCTCCGTGGGAGGCCGGGTTGGGGGTGGGGAGTTGAGGAGGAGGAAGGGGTAGGGTTGGGAGTGGTGCTAGAGCCCTGGAGCTCTGAGCTGGGGTGACTAGGCAGGACTGAGCTGGATGGGGGTTGGGGCTGGGGTTGGGGCTGGGTAGGCTAGGTGGGGGTTGGGATGGAGCTGGTGTTAGGACTCCTCACTCTTCCTGGTTGGAAGTGGGTCTAAAAACTACTCACAAAGTCAGTTATCTATTACTGATCTGCAGAGGCCGGCAATTGATGAAAGGATGCCCCTCTCCCTTAAAACACGGCCAGTGCTCTTTCCAGAGCGGAATCTGCCTCCCATCACCTCTGCCAGGTAGAAATCATCGAGTGTTATTATCTACAGTGGCCAGGGGCACTTTATCTTCAATTGCTTACACAATTTACTTTTTCAGCGAAATACTGACATTTCATATATAAAATAGTGCTTCTGTCTCTTGATTTTGATAGGACAATGTGAACATTAGAAAGCCATATATTTTTTTTTTGAGGGTGACCTATTTCTATAGCTTAGAAATCAGGTAGGTTGTAAATGTTCTAAGATTTATCAGAAAAATACTGAGAAGTGGGTGTTGTTATACTAGCTTCGGTAACTTTTAGAAACATAAAATGTGAACTCGCTACGATGGCAGCCTGCCCACCAAACACCCAGACACTACAGTAATCCTCCCTCAATCGTCCCAACAGTTCCAACACGGTCACTTCCTCCAATTTTTTTTGTCTGCATATTTATCCTAGACATAAAAGAATAAAAATTGATTATAGCTATGCAGAGGTGTGTTAGATAATTGTCTGCAGCCAGGAAGGGGGCGAGAAAGCGAAAGTGTGGCTGCCCCCTTGGTTCTGAGCTGGTCAGAATGAATTGTACGCAGCTGTCGGGCGTCAGGGGTGAGGGGCCCCGGCAGAATCCAGCCTCCTCTTGCCCCCTCCTCCATCCTTCAACTTCCCAGCGACAATAGACAGGCTTCAAGAAGGACATTGCAATCTCTCCTCGCCGGCCCAATCTTCCTAAAGTCTGACCCACCTACCTTCTGAGGATGACAGGAGGCTTGCTAGCGGGAGGGACAGAAAGATGCGCGGTTCTGACTCTTCAGCATCTCCCTTCTGGAGCAGTTAACAGCAAGTACAGATTCGCCTCCATTTTCTGGTCACGTGATCCCTGGCACATCTAAATAAGGCTGATCACCTGCCTCCTAGATCTCCTAGTGCACCAGCCTGCTGTGCTGAAGCTATGCAGAGCTGCGTTTGGGAATATAAAATACTCCCAAGGGGTTATGGAGTCACAAATCCCCTCCTTGATTTTCATGTCTTTTTTTTTTTTTTTTTTTTTTTTTTTTTTTACAAAACCTACTGCTACTGCTTCCTCTGCATGAGGTTGGATTTCTTTAACACACAAGTTTGAAAGATACTCTGTTCCTAGAAACCTTTTAAACACACACACACACACACACACACACACACACACACACAGAGAGAGTACTTCTATAGCGTATCTACAAAAGACAGCAATTGAACGCTTAATGAACAGTGCTTAAGATAATACAAAGAACCATAGAAAGCATAGGAAAATAGTTCAAGAAAAAAAGAAAAAGTCAGAAAGTTCTAGAAAAGCCAAAAGGTCCACCCAAGTTTCATGTAGCTTTAACTGTAAGGTGCATGGTGGATTGAATATGCTGAAAACAGAGGTTTGAGTTTGAATCTAACCTCACTGACTAGCAAAACTTTGCCAGAGACTAAACAGCATGGTGCCTCTGCCTTCAGGCTCACAAACAGATAGCAATAATAATGCACTTTAAAACTGTAGGGTGACCTATCCGGTGGGGCTGGGTTGAAACAACGAAACAACTTTGCAGCAAATGTTCGTACTATTAATTCTAAAGTTGCCAGCAGGGACTAGAGATGTCATTCAGCTGGTAAAGCATTTGTCTCATGTGTACAGCGGTCTTGGATTCAATATTAATACACTAGGCACAGTGACGCATGCCTATAATCCCAGCATCCAGGTGGGAGCAGAAGAACCAGAATGCCAAGGTCATCTTTAGCACAATAGCAGTTGTGAAGTCAGTCTGTGATACACAAGACCCTCTTCAAATGAATGAATGATTCAATGAGTAAGTGGATAAAGAAATATACATAAATAACAAAATAAAAATGTCATCTGAAATACTGATGTAATTATGGCAAGTAAAAAAAAACAAAGGATATTTACATAACAGACAGGAACATAATAAGTTGCTAGGTTCAGGCTGGCCTCAAACTAATGGTGGTCTTTCTGTTTCCCAGCTCTAGGATTACAATGTGAGTCACCATGCCCACACTTTATATCAACTCTTAATTAGAGACATTTTTAAAACTCAAATTTTGGGGGCTGGGGAGATTGCACTGTGATTAAGTATGCTTACTTTTCTTGCAGAAGACCCAGGTTCAGTTCCCAGCACCCACACCAGGTGACTTACAACCGCCTGTAACTCCAGCTCCATAGCATCTGACACCCTCTTATGCCTCCTCGGGTACCAGCATGCAAGTGGTACACATAAACTCATATAGACACAGACACACATATACACATAAATAAAATAAATGATTTTTAAAATCTCAAAGCTTTTGTAAAGCTGTAGGCTTTAATTTTGAGAATAGCAAATTATATCATCAGATTAACAAAACATGGATGGTCATAATTGTTAGTATGTCTTCTAGGCTCTGCCCAACAGTTACCTAGCAACAATCAAGTACAGCCTGGCTTGCTGTAAAAGGACTGCTTGCTCTCTCTCTCTCTCTCTCTCTCTCTCTCTCTCTCTCTTTTCTATCTCACCTCTTTCTCTCTCCCTATTCTCTTCCCCCTCTCCCTCCCCCTCCTTCTCTCTCCATGCATCCCTGGCTGGCCTCTTCTCTTCCATCTCTTTCCTGTTTTTCTGTCCTTCTCTGTCCTGTTTCTTTCCCACACTCCCTTCTCACCCCCTTTTCATGCCCCAGTAAATTTTATTTTATACTAGACTGCATCGTCGTATGGTTGGTACCTCAGCATGGGCCTGCTGAGGCACTCCTTCCTGGTGCATCATGCCACTGAATTACAAAACATATTAATAGGCATAAAAATCAACTTGAAAAATAACAAAAAACCCTATGCGTTATACAACCTTCTGTTGTGGTGGAAGCAGTGGGGACTGTATTAGAGTAGGAACATGGGACAGTTTGGGGTCATCTCTAATTAAAGTAATACCAACGTAAAAAATCAAAGTGGTCAGTAGAATGTGGTGCCAATTAAAAGGTATTAGCTTCTTCTTGATTGACGGCATTTAGTATCTTCCTCCTGGCTTTGGGGAGGGACAGTAAGGAAAGGAAAAGTAGGATACATTTTTATATTTTTACTTAACTAAAAGTCTACAAAATTCATTAGAATTGCCAGGCATGGTGGCACGTACCTTGCTCTCAGCACTTGGGAGACAGAGGCAAGCAGATTTCTATGAGTTGGAGATCAGCTTGGCCTACAAAGCAAGTTCCCAACTAACCAGGATTCCACATGAGACTGTCTCAAAACAAAATGAGACAAACAAACAAAGTCATTAGAATTATTAGTAGTTATGAGAAACCTCTCTCAAGTAACTTATTCAATGGTGGCAACACTGTGATTCCAAGGTCACTTCTGGTGGCAGCAGTTCAGCTAAAGAACAAGTGGATGCCTGAGTCTGGATGAGCCACACTGTATCAAGAGAGAGAGAGAAGGCTATCAAGCCTGGGGAATGTGCCTACCCAGCGTGAAGGCTGAGAACTGTTTTCAATCATGTCCGTTCTAAAACTCAGAAGTTGCTATGGAGACTGACCACATTCTTGTCAGTGGAGGCTCAGAAGCTAAGAACACTTGCTGCTCTTGCAGAAGAGCTTGATTCCCAACACCCAACTTAAGGGCCTCACAACTGCCTGTAACTCCAGCTCCTGGGGAATCTGACACACTATTTGGCTTCTGCTGGCACATGTAATCATGTACAGATGTTCACATGCAAACACACACATATATAACACAATTTAAAAGTTTTAAATCTTTAAATTATGCCATGAGGCTAATCATAAATACTTTAACATTCTTTAATGATGCTGCATTAAAAGGGGGATACAGGGCACTGCTGTTAATGACAACCCCTTCTGTCTTGTAGGGTGTACCTGGATACCCAGGCTACACCAAGATGGAGTAGTCCTAGCTCAGAGTTAGTATTCATTTGTTTTTATCTGGAGGAAGTTACTTTATTTATTTTTTAAACAAATCACTACTTAAATGCAGCAAGTGACATCCTGGTTGTTGTATTAGCCAGAAGGACACAATAGACATTGAACAGTAGAATTGACCACAATTTTCTCTGTACCTAATTGCTACTTTTCAATGGCGATTTAATGAATTGAGTTTTAAAAGGTAAAATTTGAAAGGTCTTTGAAGATTATGTATTTTCAACTGCTGCTTGAGTTGAGAGTATGCATGACAACTAAGTAGACTGTTCTTTCCCAACAAAGAAAAGGACACCAAGACTGAAGAGATTGTAAAAGCCATGAAGTAGACAACAGATGGCCAAAAGTAACCAAGGAAAGCCCTGATCAGGCATTGTTCTCAATGAGGTTCAATGATTTGAATAAAGACACTTTTCAAAAGCTAAAGGACTCTAAAATCCTTGGAGGACCACTTTGGTCTCAAATTACAAGAGAAAGGTTTTTGGTTTTTTTTTTAACTTTATAACAGAAAGGTACATATTATTCACAAACTAAGTGTGGTGCATCCCCTTCAGCAAAGGGAATTAAAAACATTTGAATTTTTCACAGTGTCATTAAAAGCAAATTATGATAGGGGTGCAAATTATGGCATATTCTCTTAATCTCTGCACTCAGGAGTCAGAGGCAGGAGGATCAGTCAAGTTCAAGGGCAGCTTGGTCTGTATTACAAGCTCTAGGCCAGCCATGCTGTGTGTAATGAGACCTTGTCTCAGGAAAAGAAAGAAGGGGAAGGGGTGAGAGGAATCATTATGTTAGACAAATGGTTGTTGTTGTTGTTGTTTATTTGGTTTTGTTCAATCAGGCAATCTTGCAAGGCACTTGTAATAGTAATTTGGCAGGCCCTATTCTAAGCATCATGGGTATTGTGCTTCATAAGACAAACCAGATTTATGCTTTCTTGAAAATTACAGTCTTACAGATGGAGACAGAAATAAAATCAACAAAACAAATGAAGGGGAGCTCTCTTCAGATGGAAAAGAAGAGGAAGAAAGAAAGCAAGTCGGTGGGACGGAACATGCTCTCCACGCTGCATCTGGGGCCGTGGCTTGTGTAGGATGTCATAGAATCTTCCCTTCTACTCACTATATACAGGGCATTCCCCTCCTCAGCGTGTCAATCAACATGTCTCCAGACATTAGCAAATAGAAGGGGCAAAATCAGGGTAGTGACACATGCCTTTAATCCCAGCACTCAGAAGACTGAGGCAGGCAGATTTCTATAAATTTGATAGAGGGAGTTTCAGGACAGCCAGGACTACACAGGGAGACCCTGTCTCAAAAACAAAAACAGAAAAATAGATCAACAAAAAATTGAAGGGGCAAAAATCATTGCTGAAGTGATTTTTGATGGCCTTTGTTTCAAAAGGACTCCCAGAGATCCTGGGAATAGATCCCCTCATGCATTAGAGAAGAGTTGGCTATCCTGTGCTTTTCAGAGGCTGAACCCACTGCTCTCCTCTTAGGACAACTGTGCACAACACCATCTATCTGCCTCTTTAGCTCTTTTTTTTTTTCCTACCTTGCTCCCTGCAGGTTCTCTCACACTCTGACTTCTGGTGGTTTTGATCTATGGAGGCTCTGCTGGGATATGAGAGGGACAGGACAACAAACTCACTGGAATCAGTTCTTACGTGAGACAGGAAGATGTAGGTGCTAGCTTAGCCCCCAGCCCTGTTTTGTATGCTCTTCCTCTCCCTCTTCCCTCTCCCTCTTCCCTCAGCCTTCTCTCTCCCCCTCCTCCCTCCCTGCCTGCTGCTTTTGGATCATTTGTAAGCTCTCAGTCACTCCTCCAGTGCCCTCCTGTCTGCTGCCATGCTCCCCACCATGATGGTCATGAACTCACCCTCTGAAATTTTAAGCAATCCCTCAAATAAATGCTTTATTTTGTAAATTGCCTTAGTCCTAGTTTCTCTTCACAGTAATAGAACAGTGACTAAGTCACACTTCTCACTGACTAATATGTATAGCAACCACAGAAACACATAAATCACCTCCACTTGGATCAAACTGCATGTACTGCCAGTTTTGAACAACAGTCTAGGTTTCTCTGGCCCTGATAACAATCAAATTTATATAGTCTCTATTCACATGTATACATACTTCTAGTATATCCAGATATGAAAAATAGGAGTGATAGATACAGCCCAAACCAGTATTGGATGCATGTGCAGTAAGACAAACTGTGTTTGTCAAGTAAACCTTTTAGGGAGAGCTCCCTATATACCATCTTACAACTGTGAGAAATGGGCGCACATAAAATTAACATCAGATGCATTATGGGAAGGGACATGTCCAATAGAAAGAATAAATATATGACCAAATCTATTAATCAAAATGGAGAACCTCTGAAACTATGCCCTCCTTCCTTTAGAGCTCACAGAAGAACCCCAGGCTGCACACCTGGGGCTCCTGAGAGCTCTCATTCCTGTGGCCTGTGTCAGTCCTGACAGTTGTTTCCCTTCTAACCAGTACTGCTACCATAAAACCACCTTGTTTGTAACTCTATAGAAAGTCTTATTTTAATTTTTTGGAAAAGAAGCCAAGAACCTGGAACTATCTGGCCCAGTCTTCAACCCTCAGTGACAGTGGGCACCACTCAGACTACCTGAACTCTCTCAGGGAGTTAACCTTCTCCTCATTCTTCCCTCTAGGTTCTGGTGCCACTGCCCTCACCCCCAGAGCCAGGGCACTCACTAACAGCTACACTAACTACTACTACTGTACCTGGACCACTACACTATTCACCCTGGGCTACTCACACTCTGTTACTGGCTTTGTAAATGAGACCGAATTAAATCTTATTTGAATGTTCTTAATTTGAAAGTACAATATAACATCTTTTTGGCTGTGTCCTAAAATACCAAGACACCCTGCTTTAGAAAGCCATGGTGTGGGGGCTAATGTGACGGCTCAGTGGGTAAACGAGCTTGCTGCCAAATACACCAACCTAAGTTCAAACCCCAGGGCCGGAATGGTGGAAGGAGAGAATCAACTCCCTCAAAGTTGTGCACCGTGCATTTTGGCATGCATGAGTGGGGTGCAAGCACAGACGAACAGGCAGGCAGATACAAACACAAATGTAATTTAGAAAGAAAGCCAGGTTGTCTCATTGTCTCCAATACTATCATTTTCCATCAGCCTTTCTTCCGAAGGCAGCTCTGCCACTCACCCTGAGGTCTCAAGCTCAGCCAGGGGCATGCTTTAGCCTCTCACACAGGCTAGAAGCTAGCTGCACAGAAGCGCTCTTCTGCGCTGCCCTCCCTCTGAGCAGCCATGAGGTACCACCTCATTTTGCCACAAGAGCTGCCTCTTGTAAAGTACCTGAGCAAAAACCACCACATCTACAATCTTTTGGAAAACTGAAACAGAGCAATTGAAGGGCTTTGGTTTCCTTCTGTCCTCAGGCCCCCTTGAGTTAGAAACCACACAGGCTCAGCAGGAAGCAGCCACGGAACCGGAAATAGCCTTCTCTGCTATGAGAAATCTGTGTTCAGGCTGAAGGAGCTGGCAGTGGGGAGTGGGGTGGTAAGGCTGAGATGTCAGGAGCAAGAGCTGACTCACCACTTTCTCGACCTAGCTCTCCAAAACCTGACTCTTAAGCCTTTTGTGACTTTCAGTGGGCAATGGAGAAATCAAAGTATCAAACTACAGAACTTCAAGAAAATATGCCTTTCAGTGACCAAGCCTTATTGACAAGTACTGGGCTAGAAATGAGAGATAGAATTTAAGTCTAAACCGTACCATTCCCTCCTTTTTTTTTTTTTTTTTTTTTTTTTTTTTTTTGACATCAGCACCTATTCATTCAGATAACACCATCAAAGCAGGAAATAGGACCTGTCAGCAAGGCTTTGTCTCAAATGGCAGCTGGGTAGACTAAAGAAAAATGGCACTCTTGTTAACTTGTGATCACTTATTGCATAAGGTCTGCTCTCATATGGCTGACCAGGAAGACACTGATTTGGGGGAGGGAGGTTCCAAAATGGGGAGAAGGGGAGAAAGTGGAAGAAAAATGAGGAGATGGGGAAGGAGAGGAAGGAGGGAAGGAAAGTGCAATATAGAGGATGTTTAATTGTAACTACCAAATAGACAGGATCCTCTGTACCACCACTGGCTAACACCAAGAGACAGTCTATTTTTCACTCTTGACATACACAGGAGTAAGGAGAACCAGTGAAGGGGCTGGAGAGATGGTTTATTGGTACGGTTCCTCCAGAGGATGAAAATAACTACCCATCATCCCTCTTCAGGGGATTTGATGCCTCTGGCCTCTGTAGGTACCTCACACTCACATGTACACAAATACACAATTAAGATGTAATAAAAATAAGTAATTTTTAAGAGAGAGAAAATGAATGTATTAATACCTAAGAAACCTGGTTCTGTAGGTCTTGTGAAAGGTCTAACAACGTCACTCATGGGAAAAAGATGAGTTCTTCTCAAAGCATAGTTTTATCAGACAAGGAGAAAGGTAATTTAAACAGACAGAGCACAGAGAGAAGCAGATGAAATACATCATCTATGTTTTAGTGAACACTGAACGCCACCCTTCTTAAAACAAAAAACAAAACAAAACAACAACAAAACAAAGGCCAGCTACCCCTGAATGCTCCAGAGACAGGCATGACAAGAGGAAATCCGTCTCCCCTCTCCTCCTCTTCCTCCCACTGCCCTCTTTTGCATGCATGTGTGAAAGCTTACACCAAATCACCATTTTCCCTCAGTATTATTGGGAAATATCTCCTTTGATCACTTCACACACCTCTGAAAGTCAACATATCTGTAAGTCAAATATAATAGTTTTATATAGTTGATGGTGGGTTGAATGGGTATTTTTAGATTTATTTATTTATTTTATGAGCATGAATATTTTGCCTATATACATGTATGTGTAACGTATACATGCCAGCCGGATAGCCTAGAACTGGGATTACAGATTGCTGTAAGGCACCATGTAGATACTTGGAACTGAACCCAGGTCTTTTGCAAGAGCAGCAAGTACTCTGAACTGCTAAGCTATCTCTTTAGCCCCCTAGGTTTGAGAGTTTTTAGCTAGTAGGTGTTCTGTTTCTCTGGTAAATATTGACAAGAATTTAATAACATCACTAATCATTTCTTTCTTTACATTTTTTACATTTTTGTATGTATGTGTTGTTGTTGTTGTTGTTGTTGTTGTTGTTGTTGTTGTTGTTGTGTGTGTGTGTGTGTGTTTAAAGACAACTTTCAGGACTTGGCTAGAGAATCAAGTACCATCCTGGTTGTGGGAATCAAACTTAGGTAGGAGGGCTTGGCAGCAAGACCTTTTACCCTGTAAGCCATCTCACCAGTCCCAGCTCTTGTGCCCATGTTTATATGCCATCCCTCTGATCATTCTCTCTTTTCATTTTATGAGAAGGGCAGGAAGTCTCAGTGCCAGAGCTCTTGCTTGGCATTCATCAAGATCTGGGTTCAATTCTTAGCACAAAGAGAGAGGGGAAAGGAGTGAAATAGGGCAGGGAGATTTATATGCTGTGAATATTCTGCAGATGTGCTCTACAACTACATAGGACCAGGCTCTCCAGTCACTGATATGCCTCTGGGAACTGGCATTTGATCATCTGCTTGGTCTAGCCTAAGTCTCCTATAGCTCACGCTGCCACCATTGGTAAGTGCCATAGTTAGGGTTTCAGTTGATGTGAAAAAAAAATACCACGATCAAAATCAACTTGGAGAAGAAAGGACTTACTTATTTTATACTTCCACATTAATGCCCAGCACTAAGAAATGCTAAGGCAGGAACTCAAACCTAGAGGCAGGAGTTGATGCAGAGGCATCCAGAATTGCTGCTTCCTGGCTTTCGTCTTACCGCTTACTCAGCTTGCTTTCATATAGCACCTAGGACCACCAACCCAAGGGTGGTACCACCCACAATAGACTTTGCCCTCCCATATCAGCCATCAGTCAATAAAATGTGTCATGGTCTAGAGAGATGGCTCAGTGGTTAGGAGCACTGGTTGCTCTTCCAGCGGACCTGGGTACGATTCTCAGCCTTCACAAGGCAGCTCACAACTGTCTGTAACTCTAGTTCCAGAGGATCTGGTGCTCTTGCCTAGATATACCTGCAGGCATAACACCAATGCACATAAAAGTAAACAAATCTTTAAAAAATATATCACAGGCTTGCACACAGATTAATCTAGTGGGAACATTTTCTCAACTGAAGTTTGGTCTCCCAGTGTGACTTTAGCATGTGTCTGGCTGGCAGAAAACCAGTCAGCACACAAACCAAGACAATATGTGCTGTGCCTAGGAGCTGGTTGACAGCAAAAGTGCACAGATTGCACCTGTGTCAATACTGGCCACTATTTTCTGCATCTCTGTCCATGTCTCACCCATAGCTAGATACTAAACATCTTCAAGCCTAGAAATGTGATTCCAAATTTTAGTTCTCAAACGTAGGTATGTAGCTGAATCTCAGGGAAGAAACTCTGAAGGCAGCCAGCTGGGACTCATCCCTAATTTCTGATTCCACAGAGAGGTGACGTTTTTGACAAGTGCTCAGAAGCTTCTGGTCTCAGGCCCCCATCTAGACAACCACCGTGGGCCTTTTATTTTGTCTTGTGTTGTTTTTCGGTATTGGGGATTGAACCGAGGGTCTCAGACAGGCGAAACAAGGGCTCAAACACTAAGCTGTACTTCCCACCCTATTATAGACAACCATGTTTGCTCAAAAACTTGCAGGGAGAACATTTCAAATATGTTCAGAGTAAATTGTGTAAAGGCAGCAACGGTCGCAAGCAGCATCTTTCTACTTCAGAAGCTGAGGGGAAAGGGTGAAGCACTGGGGCAGAAGCTACACTAGGGTCCATTAGCTGCTCTCTTCAGTTAAATGCTCTAGGGCCTCTCTAGAAGAAAGGAGCTTGACAGGGAAAAAAATTAGGCCAATTGAAATGCCTCAAAGTTAAAACTGTGTGGTTTCCCCAAAAACCTTCAAACTTGTCCTCCTAATATTTCTTTTCTCTGTTTCTTTCAACAGAAAATGCTATTTGTGAGCAAGGAAAATTTTTTTTTGAACTCACATTGTTCCCATACGAATTAAGGTCATAAAATCTAATTCTGTAGGAGGAAGGCTTGAAATCACCTGGCCTAGCCCACCGATTTTATAGATGAGGGAACTTAAGCTTGAGGCTTAATTTTTAAATATGTAAATGGGTCAGGGAAGAAGTAGCCCAGGACCCAAATACCTTGATTCACAGTATGTATGCTATACGTTGCCATTTATGCTTCTAAACTGAGTAGGAAGCAGGAGGTATCTTTTCTGTACTACAGTTGAACAATCATTAATTAGTTTATGGGGGTCAGGTACATATATGTGATAGTGCATACGTTTTAATGTGACCACACTATATTTTAATGCAAAAAAGACATTTCCCCTTCTACTTAGCGTATCCTTCACTATTTTTAAGGGAAAGTGAAAGGAAGGAACATCTTAAATATTATCAGGAGACCTCAAATCTTAAGTGCAGCGATGACATTCTGCTTCTTGCTTCTTGCCCTTTGGGTTCCCATAAGTGGGTCATAGGAAAAACATTCCTGAAAAACTTACACTGGGTGAGTGAATGGTGATATCACTAGTTTGGTAATTGATCGACAACTCTCAGCCAATTAGGGCAGGAGTATTGTGCACTGATTTTGAGGCCACTTAGAATCTCCTGACAGTCCTACCTGGAAGCCAGCTGTTTTATATGAAGCCCTGGAATAGTTTTCTTGTACAAACTGTTGCGTGCCATTATGTCAGTATGCCAACAAGAAAGGCAGGGCCTTTGGCTTCAGGAAGTATGGGAGCCCAGAGCATTCACTCTGTTCATTTAAGATGAATCTAAGACAATTACAGAAACACCCTGAGCCTCCAGTTCTTGCTCCCCTAGTCCATCCTTCTCCCCCAGTGCCCAGCATGTAAGGATCATGTGAGCAGATGAGCACAAGCTGCCCTGCACATAGTAGGTCCTGGAGAGATAGTGATACCAGCTACTCCAGTTCCGCTTGCATGTCCCATAGGTGCTGAAGTCAGCCAGGTGGGTGCAGACTGGTTGTAAGTCATCCTTTTCCTGATGGTTGTCTGGCGATTGCTTTTGCTGATGACATGTCTTATTATTTCAGAAAAGATCTCCTGACCCTGGTATCCTCATGTTCCAAAACCTCTCAGTATTTCTCTGGTTTCTAAATAAAATGCTTTTATATGAATATATATAAAATAAATCTAGTGTTTTGCTTACCCTTTTGGTCTTGGTTTTCCGGGTCCAGGCTCAGGGAACTGTGTCTCTTCTTCCATTTCCTGTGGAGGGTTCCTGTTTTTCTGGGGGAGCTGTGGCGAAAGCATTTCCCATTCACTGTCGTGGGTGGCGGCCTGTGTTGGAACTGCATCTAGACCAGCTTGAACGTGTCTCTTGCTCTTCCTTGACTGGTCGCTCAAACCAGCAACTTCCTCTAGCGCTAAAGAGTCTAGAGGCTTATTTTTCTCCAGAACCTGGGACTGGGGTCCCTTGTCTAAGCTGAGACTCAGGAACGGCTCTACAGTTCTACCAGGAGACCCAGGCCCTGAGTCCCTGGTTTCTGAAGGTGGGTCACCAACCTCACTGTGGCTCAAGACCATCCAACTCTGGTCTTGTGCAGGGTTTTGAAGAGATGCACTCTTGTGGTTGGAAGATGTTCTCTCTGCAGAATGAATGTTGATGTCATTTAAAGGCTCAGGCTGGCATGTGTCTGGGATACCTGCTAACTGAGTTTCTGGTAGCCCTGTTTCTCCAGAACCTATGGATACTTGTTCCATCTCGGGTATATTTTCTCTTGCTTCCCTGGCCTCTGGTTTCAATGGTGAATCTTTTTCATGACTTACAAGTATGTAATCCACAGCCAGTACCTGATGGTCTTCACTTTGCTCTGCCTGTTTTTCTTCTTTGTATTCTAATTTTGTTTGCTCTGGCCCTTTAGTGGGAGCTACGTCTTCTAACTCCAGTGTCTCCTTGCCTAGAATATGAAGGTGAGAAAACAAGGCTTAATTTAACACATTCTACCATCTCTGATCTTTGCAAACAAACACTTAAAAAGAGACAAGCTAATATATATTTTCATTTTGTGGACCTGTTCAGTTTTCTCACGAACAAAGAGAGATTTCACAATATAGCTGTTACGTTTACATATGGTTACTTTCTCTGCCTGTGTTGCTAACAATGCGTTAACAAATGTACTAAATTAATTAACACCGGTTCCTTGAAGGTGGAGGAGGTGTGTGTGTGTGTGTGTGTGTGTGTGTGTGTGTGTGTGTGTGTGTGTGTGTGTGTGTTTGTGTGTTGCTGGAGTGTGATGCATTGCTTACCGTTTGGTGGTTTCATGTCGCCACCTGCTGGTGAATCTGAATTATCTGTTTCTATTTCCCAGTCAATGTTTGATGGCGATGACTCGTTATTAGAAACTGTTCCTCCCACAGGTGAAGAAAGAGCCTCAAGGTCTTCATGAATGTGCAACACAGTCATCTGGTGCCTAGGTTTCCTGATGTTGGTCTCAGCCGTGTCTTCCTCCCGTTGATCAGGAAGAGCAGAAAGCAACATTTCTGCTGCATCACTTCCCAGAGATGCATCATCTGGAGACTCAGCTCCCTGGACAGTTTCAGTGCATCCAGGAGGTTCTGTGAGGTAGGACAAATCAAAGGGGGGTGTGTATGGTGCCAGTGATTGCTTCAGCATGCCTTCCTCTGACGGAAGATCACCACCATATAGGAAGTGTTCAGGCTCTCTCATCAGCTCTTCATCAATATTCTGGCCCATTACATCATATTCAAAATCACCCCAGGAAGCTTCAGACGAACAGACATCTTGCTTCCCTGCATCCCCATCAACTGGTGTTTCGGGATGGCCTTCTGATAGAGTCAACTTACTCATATCATCTATGGTGCCTGTGGAAGTGTTGAGGCCGGAGGCATCACTGAAACTGTGGTCCAAGGCAGCTTCACTTACATCCAGGCAGGTGTCTGAGGCTAGGAAGATGTCAGTAAGTACAGCAGGACTCTCAGAAGCAAAAGGCTGCTCACAGTCAAGAAGGGCTCTAGTACCTGTCTGACTTTGAGGACAAAAGTCTTTTGACACCCAGGAGCTGTTGCCTTCCACACTGACCTCCTGGTGAGTTTCAAAAATGTCAGTGTCTTCACTTCTGGTGCCTGGGATCGTCCTGTCCTCTGCTTCTACCTCTGGGTTGGTGCCTTCTTCCAACGCTGTTGCACTTGTACTATTGTCTCCATGTATATCAGAGGGTTCTGGGGAACCTTTTGAAGAGGCAGGCTTAGATGAGTTGTTTATATCGTCCTGACTGTTGATCAGAGGCAAGGGCATTGCATGTTCGGAATGGAGTTCTGAATTGTGTTGGAGACATTCCTGCTCTGGTTCCCAAGTCGGCTTGTCATTCATCTTTGGCTCAGTGAGATAAAACTCACTGGGTTCCACTTCAGGTCCCAGGTAGACATCAGTATGCCTCTCCATCTCTTGCTTCCCTTCAGAATCCTGACACACATCAGGGCTGCTGGATGCCTGAGAGTTGCTGTCATGGTCACAGTGAGTCAATATATCGGGATTATCACTATCTGCTTTAAAAGTGAAAGGTTGCTTGACGTCCATCCACAAATCAGGTGAAGCTGAGGCCAGCTGCCCGCCCTCTTCGAAGTTGCCATGTAAAATATCTGGAACAAAGTTATGTTGGGGCTCACTGGGGCTGGGGCTATCCCAATCAGAGTCCAACTTCCTTATCAATTGTGTAGGTGTGTTGATTTCTGGGAGATTTTCTGTGGGAGTGCTTGAATGTGTCACATGGCTGAGACAGGATTTTTCCTGTTCCCACCAGTTCTCTTGTTGATACTCAGTGGGTGAAACCCCAGTGCTAACATATCCATTTTCATCTCTGTGAGTAAATGCTGGCTCTGTATGGTCCCAGACAGACAACATAGATTCCTGACACTGTTCTTGAGTGAGAGTTTCTGGAGAAAGGTCACTAGAAACGGAAGACATAGCTGTTTGCTGTTCAGAATCTTTGTCCTTAATTTGGTCTAGGATTACAAGCTGACTGAATTGATTGGCATCTGAATCCAGCTGCTTAGGTTGAATGTTCCAAAGTTTCTCCTGTGACTTGTCCCCATTACTATCCAGAAAGGATGACTTTAGTTTACCACTGAAAGGATTAGTGCAACCTGTGTCCACAGGCTCACTATCATTCTGAATGGGTACGCTCCATGGACCTGCATTCTGGAATACTGGAGAAGTAGTCTCCAGCTCACCCTCTGAGTTAGACAACTCCTCTGCAGACATTTTGGCAGTTGCTCTTCCTTCTTGTGCAGCAGTGTTCCACCACTCATTGCTGTCAGTTGAGAAGCCAAGCATTTCCAATTTGTCAGGGTCTCCATCCTTAGGTTCGCTGCTGGCAGATCCCTGCCAAGGACAAGGAGGCAGAGGGAGGCTGGCAGTATCCATCATTGTCCTGGTTTCTGCATCTCTGGCCTCCTTTTCCTTAGATGTGTCCTGTGTGTCAACCTGCATGAGTGGTGACAAAATCCACTGCCCAGGGCTGTTTTGTTGACTGTCACAGAATGGGCTTGACTTGTTCTCTTTCTCTATTGACTCTGAACTACCCGCAAACACAGAAAACTCAGGCTTGGAGTGCTCTGTGCCTGAGAACTCAGGTTCATGCAGTAAATTGCAAGCCCCAGATTCACTCTGAGCAACTGTGGCCAAATGGAGCTCCTTCTCTAGCAATTCTTCGTCATCCCCACTGTCATTGCCAGAACCTGAGCTCATAGATATGACCCTGGTCCCCTCTGGCTCCACAATTTCCAGAAAGTCAAGTTCATTTTCCTCTTGACGTCTAGCCATTAGAGTTCCTTCCTGATATGTGTGAGAATATTCTGAATATTTATCTGTTCCAAGGCTGGATGAAGAGGATGAGGAAGCACCATTGAAGGGATCATTTGGAATCTCTGGACATTGGGCATCCTCCGGATCAGACATCTTTCCAAAGGCAGCCTTCCTGTTTTCTGCAAAGTCCTTGATATCGCTAATGACTCCTACGTGGGCTTCAGTGGTAAATAGTTCTGATTCTTGGTGAATCTGTTTGTTCCTAACATCTTGGTTCTCTTTCTGATGGTCAGCACTGGGTCCATAGGTCCAGGAGGACAAGGCAACTGAGGAATCATTTAGGGCAGGACTTGATGCACTTGAATGAGTACACTCACTAGAGAGGCTGTCTCTGTCATAGTTTCCTGGTGACAGGGCTTCTAGAGACCTTTCCTCAGTGTTCTGACCCATAGGATTCATAGCTGTGTCATAACTTATATGACTATCCCACACATCACTATCCATAGGGCCATCCCAAATACCAAAGTTTTGGGAAGATTCATAAAGTAGTTTTCCATTTGCACCTTCTGGTTTCAGAATGTTACAGGGTTTAGTTTTCTCAAGTTCCATTTCAGATAAA
Source organism: Arvicanthis niloticus (assembly GCF_011762505.2). Classification (NCBI taxonomy): domain Eukaryota; kingdom Metazoa; phylum Chordata; class Mammalia; order Rodentia; family Muridae; genus Arvicanthis; species Arvicanthis niloticus. The sequence continues at coordinate 125,148,010 of NC_047658.1, read as the reverse complement.
GGCATATTTTTCATTAGATTAATCCTATCCAATGTTGCATTGGCTTCACCTAAATTTTTATTATCCATAAGAGATTCTTCATGGCTGTGTTTTGTCTGCAAACCACTTGTGAATGCCTCTGTTTGCACAGGAAGGGAGTCTAGAGTGTAAGGCTCCTTCCCAACTTCTAAGATCTCCTCTGGTTCCCCACTCTGAGGACTGGAGGTGACTGAAAGAGAACTGATTTTGCTGGATGCACTGCAGATTTCTCGGTGTTCAAATGCATCTGAAGAAGAGAGTTCCTGGTCACTGGGCTCTTTTCCAAAGACCCATGGGACATCATTCACTCCAGAGCCTGCCTCTGCCTCTTTGTCAAGATGTTCACAATCAGAGGCTGCCAGGCCTTCAATCTCACTTTCCCTCTGCCTGTAAGTATGGCCTGTCCATGGATCTGACTGTGCAAAGTGTTCTGGACTTGCCAGCCTGGTCACCAAGGATGCTGTGGCACCTTGGGAGTCTGCCCATGTGTCCTGGTTGTCAAGATGAGATGTAAGCCCTCCTGACTCACTGAGTCCAGAGGCTTCTAACATGTGGCCATCTTTACCATTTATTGAGTGTCTGGGACTTTCAGAAGGCCAAGTGCCGTGTTCCATATCTACAGTATTTGGTGGGCTTGGTAATCTGAATGATGGCATATCTTTATCTCCCATGACAGAATCCCAAATACTGTTTGCAATTAGCTGCCCACTTTTCTCATTCAGAGTCTGGTATTCACTGGGACCAGTATTCCCTGTGGGTTCAGCAGAAGTAGGGAGATCCCAGTCTACCTGATTTGCTTCCTGATGTTCTGTGCCCCATGGTTCCAGCTGCTTCACTGAGAACCGTGTTTCAGGTTCACTATTTGCAGCTATGTAACCTTCTGATTGACCATCACCACTGATTGCTACACCCCCACTGCAGTCATCCCAATCCAGGTCATTATCCATGTCTGAGATAGTTGCAGTGGATTGCGTGTCCTCCAGAATCACTCGGTTCCATGTGTCAAGGCTGTCAGGGGCTGTCTGGCGTGAGTTGGTGTTGCTGTGTAGAAGGGTGAGCTGCCGGTTTGCCTCATTGTACAGTTGCATCATGCTGGGATCATCGTAGCTGGATGGGCTGCTTTTCCCCACACCATCCTCCATGGAAGTATTTTTATCTTCTTCATGCTCTGTCTTGAGTGAATCTTTATCTGGGTGATGTGCATCATTTCCTTCAGGCTTATCTTCTGTGTGAGGCAACGCCCACATGTCTAGGTTCCCAGGACCAGAACCAATTCGATTTCTCTGAGGCTGATGTGGTGATGTTGCAAGAATCTCAACCCCCTCTGCAGGAAAGTCAGCATTTTTTGCCTCAAAACCATTATCTTTAGCAATGGGCTTGTTTTCCATTTCTTTCTCATCTCCAGCATATGTTGGTGATGTGTAAGAGTCAGAGGTGGAGTAGTTGGTGTCTAAGGGAGATGGGACTGAATCTTCTCCAATGTTGGACGTGCTGTAATCAGAGCATTTGTAGGACAAGAAAGAATCTTCCCAAGGAGCTAAGACATCAGCTCCTCTTTTTTTAACACTCTCCTCAAAGAGGTTCCAGGACCCTTCCTTTTCATATACCTTCCCACTGGCTTTAGGATCTACCAAGACATTCTGGTCTTCCCCTGGTAACTTAGAATTATTCCATGTTTGACCTAGATCAGAAATGGGACTTCCAGAAGTAAGACTATTATCCTTGGAGCCATTGTTCTTGCCCCAGATTTCTGGAGCTGCATCTTTATTTACCTCAATGAGGGAATTGTCCAGTAGGTCTGCTGCAGGGAAAGCAAAGCCACTTTGGGCCATAGCCCATTCACTTGGGTCCTGCACAGAAGGTGTCTCATTGTTAGTGGGATGAAGATTCCAAGAACTTTTTAATGTGTCAGCATTATCTTCTTTATCAAATGCACCCCAGGTGGGGAAGGACATCATAACCGCAGCTTCACCAGCATCTGTGGGATTTCCCCAGGGCTCAGGCATTGTTGTGGGTGAGTGTCCTGAATGCCACAAAGCAGCAAAGTCCTCTATCAAGTGGTTTGTCCCTGGAGGGGAGGCATCTGTCAAATGTGTCCTCACCGTGGGCGAGTGCTGATATTGCAAGCTTTCCTCCTTCTGGTCTTGGGTATCTTTGCTGCCCCGTTCAGGCTGTCCAAATTCAGATTCCCAGGGATCTGACTTTGGGAATCCAAGACTCTTTGGTTGGAATGTGGAATCTGAGGTTCTCCTCTCAACTGGCTCAGGCTTAGGATCTTTCCATGGTTCAGGACTCTGGAAGACGGTTTCTTGTTCACTGGCATTCCATGCATCTACAATGTCTTTAGAGTCAATTTCCAAGCCACCCCACCAGCTTCTGCACCGTGCACGGGTCTGAGGTGGGCCCAGATGCCCTGTGTCGATTGCATTTTGGATTATATCTTCAGGAAAGAGTGGAGTTGGCTCTTCTGTTGATGGTGATATTTCAACAAAGCTGTTCATAGGTGTTGGTGGGATTCTATTTCCAATATTCTTCAGCCTTTCAGGAGAAGAAGGTTCCTCTCCCACAAGACATGTCAAGTTTAAATTTCTTTCAGAGTTATCACCTGAGCTTTCTTGTCTCTGGACAAACTCTTCATCAAATTCCACAAGGCTGTCTTTACCAGCCTCTGACAAAAGAGAACTGGAGGAATAATTGGACATGTTGATTCCCACCTCACCAAGACCTTTAGGCCCAGCAGAGAGGTTTCCTTCTGATGAATCACTATTGGGGAAGTCATCTTCTGGTGAGTAGTCTGCAGAGTGGGAAGACGGCTGCGACTGCTCAGAAGCTATGGGTGCTGGGTCAAAGTTGAAGAGGTCAAAGTGTTCACTGTGTTCCCCAGAGCGGGCATGTTCCTCTGCAACTATCCCTTCAGGAATGGGGCTGTAGGACTCAAATCCTGGGAGAAGGCTATGGTGAGGCCCACCACCCTCTCCCACTGGGCTGTCATCACTGAGGAAGACTGAGCTCTCCTTGGATGAGCGACTGCTTCTGATGGTGGCCAACCCACTGTCAGGGCTAACAAGGTCTATGTTGGCATCCACCTGAGCTTGGTTAGAATCGTTGAGCTCTGGGGGGTTTTCTATGAAATTCACAGAGCTGGGCTGTGGCTCTATGTCAGAACCATACAGTTCCATAATCCCGGAAGAGCCCTGGGACAGTGGAGCGCTGCCTGCTACAGCTTCTGTTGAGGATGTCCGACTGTTAGAGACCATCTCTGCGCACCTCCTATTGATGACCTCCTTGAGAAGAAGAAACACCTGATCACAGCTCACAGAAGGGTCCTCCTGCTGGTATACCAGGATCTCATCACAGCCACATTCAAAGGGCTCCAGTTCCAGGCAAGGGTTCTGACTTTCTTCCAGCTCACAGCAAATCTGTGGGGAAGCACAAAGATTCATGTGTATATTATAGTTACTTCATCTTCCACTTCTTTCCCCTTCAACTCCTTTCATGTCCCTTACCCAACTTCCTTTTAAATTCATGGCCTTTTGAAATGTATTATTGTCATCAACACATATGCAATATATATGAACAAATATAAAACTATAATTTGCTTGAGTCTGCTTAATGTTTCTTGTATGCATATATGTTTAGAGATGACCACTTGGTGTTAGATAACTAGTTAAGGACCTCATCTTTGAGGAAGGCTGATCATCCTGGCTAGTCTTATGCCAACTTGATACAAGCAAGAGTTGTCTGAACTTCTTTTGAGTAACACGCATTCATAAGATCCAGCTGTAAAACACTTTCTTAATTAGTTACTGATGTGGGAAGGCCCAGCCCATTGTGAGTGGTGCCATCCTTAGTTGTTATAAGCTCTAAGTCGTTGCAGGCTGAGCAAACCAGAAGGAGCAAGGTAGTAAGCAGCACCCTTCCATGTCCACTGTATCAGTCCTGCCTCCAGGATTCTGCCCTGCTTGAGTTTGCAGAACCCCTGGATGCTGGCAAAGCATTGGAATAAGAGAGGAAGCTAGACCTGGCCTAGTCCTGATAAGTGTGGCAAGGCAAAGAAAAAGGGGAAGTGGGAAGGGGGCCACAGGTTGAGCTTCCCTATGGCACCCAGGCCTCTTCCTGTCCCGGAGTGCACAGATATGGAAATATGAACCAACAAAGAGGTTGGTACCTGGGAGGCAGAGGGACACTGAACCAGACAGCCAGTGCCAGGCCAGGCCAGGCTTGGGCTGCAGCTCTTGGACATTTAGGGCCATCAGGAGTACTTTGGCATGCTGAGCTTTGGGGAAGGCCCTACAGAGCTAACAGAGGTTAAAATGATGGTGGAAATAATGCCACACAAGCCATGGGAGATGATAATAACCATCCCATCCATGTGGGATGCTTACCCACACCTGCATAGTGTGATATTTCACAGCTGCAATCTCCTTTATTCTCACAGTGGTCCTATGAGACTAGAGAAGGATTAAGACAGGGCCAACAGCACCCTGCTAGTGTGACAGGACCTGGGTTTTGGGTTCAGCAGTTGAGCTGCAGAGGTGGATTCTCTGCTGTATCACCACAAGACAAAGCGGGACCTGTTGGTGCAGAGCCTTCCCCCTCGGTGATGCAAGGTATTTAGAGAAACTATTGCCTTTGGATCCTGCCACTGGGGTGAAGGGAGAAGGGAAGTGTGGGCACCAGGGCTCTTGACCACTCCATCTGCTTAAGTAAGCCAACTTTCAAATTGGTTTGAAAAAAGCATCTGCCCCCAAAGTGACTTGAAAACTATGACAGTGGAAGCTCGAACAACTTACACCTTGTCTCTAAAAAGTTACTAAGCAAAAAGGGTAAGATCTACCCTTGGTTATGCTTTGGCTGTAAAGCATCCCCCCCCCCACCGACTCATGCATTTGATCCCTGGTCTCCAGCTGCTGGTGCTGTCATGGGGAAGTTCTGAAACTTTGTAGACATGAGGTCCAGCTGGTGGACCAAGGCCTTGGAGGTTACAGGGAAGTCCTGCTTTTTATCTAGCCCTATGAATTCCAATCCACTCCAGTGTGATACGCCATGCCACAAGTTCCCACTAGCCACAAACGATAGCCACCATGCCTTCTCTGCCATGAGAGATCTATGATATCTCTGGAGTGTGAACAGATATGAACCTCTCACCACTGAGTAGCTTCTGTCAGGTGTTCTGTCACTGTGACAAGAAGAGTTAACTAGTGCATCTTTGTATCTGAATGCATATTATGTTAGCATTGGAAAAGCCCTAGCTGGTGATTAGATGCACACAGATATGTGGTCAGAAGAGGGGATACAAAATCCAGCTGTGACAAGGCATTGTGTTCTTATCTGAACTTGAAAAAGCAGAGAGAGAACTGGAGAATACATATAGTCATGTGACCATGAAGAAGCCAAATGCAGCTGTTAGAGGACAGAGGGGAGGGTGCATGAAGAAATGGTTGCCTTTTGTCACTTGTAGTGACAAAGGACTCTGACTTACTAGTGAGGTTCACATTAACCAATCATTATATCCATATCTATTTCTACCTCAATGCTAGTTAGTAAGTACAATAAATAACTCTGCTCATATATCATGACCTGTTGAGATTAACTTTCTTCTTCCTCTTCTTCCTCATCTTCCTCTTCTCTTTTTCCTTTTCCTCTTCTCCTTCTCCCTCATTCCCCCCTCCTCTTCTTTTTTCTTTCTAGGTGATTTATTAAAAGGCTCAACTATCATCCTACAAGATGCAACTGATTACCTACTGAGAATCTGAGTGCCTGTAGACTGTGCTTGCTAGGGCATCAGATCACTGGGTATTGATAAACACTGGGCACCACAAGGGTATTGATAAACACTGGGCACCACCTGGGTATTGAGACTGTGACTAGGTTAGTTATCACAAGGGAACAATTTCCAAAAGAAAACAGATCAGAAAAGGACTTGCCTTTATTTGGGTGAGAAAGCATTGGTTGTTTTCTTTATGGGTTCAGTCTAGAAGGGGAATAGTTGTGGGGGTCTGCTATGGGTTTATGCACTCAGAAGCTTGGCTCCCAATGTGGGGGCAATAGTGTTATGAGGTGGAATCATTCAGAGGTAGGGCTAGTAGAAGGTGGTTAGATCACAAGGCCACCACCTTCAGGAGGATTGATGAAAACTTCAAGGGACTGTCTTAATTATCATGAGAATGGGTGGTTACAAAACAAATCTAGCCTTTTACTTCCAGGTTCTCCTCCAGAAAGCCCTCACCACAACAGGGCACAAGCCAGAGCCATGCTCTTGAATTTCTACAAGTTTGAGCTAAACAAACAAACAAATAAATCAAAATAAATCTCTCTTTTTTGTAAAGTACCCAGACTCTGGTATTTTGTCAGCACCACAAAATGGACTAACACAATCCAATCTCAGGGCTCTATCTCTTGGGCCCATTTCTATGAGGCAGCAATTCATTCTTACCTCTTTTTCAGAAGTTCATAAACAGTGAGACTGATGAGAGGAAGGCTCACCTGGCTGCATAGTTCCAGGTTCTGGGAGTACACAGCGATCTGCTGCCTCTGCTGCTCCCCTGATGCGAAGTTTGTGATCAGGATGAGGACATCAAAGCCGAACTTGTCTGTGAAGGCTTTCAAATCACTGGTGATGTTGCTGTGAAGCAGGCAGTCCTGAAACAACAGACACACACGAGACTAATGTCTAACTGCCTATTTCAGACAGTTGGCCACAAATCAGCTCAGGCCTCTGATGTATCAGGACAGGTATTTATCACCAGAGGCAAGTGATATAAATGCTTTGAGAAATTTTGGAAAGTTTTATGTTCTGGCCTAAAATATACCTTACTGATTTGTTTTCCCAGACGGAGAAAAGAATATGTCTCTGCCATTATTATCAATTCTTTACACAAGAAAGACATTTTAAACACTTTTTTTTAATTTCATATGCAGTGGTGTTTTCGTGAAAGTATGTCTCTGTGAGGGTGTTGGATCCTCTAGAACTAAAGTTATGCATGCTGGGAATTGAACCCGGATCCTCTGGAAGAGTAGCCAGTGCTCTTACCTACTGAGCCATCTTTAAAGTCCCAAGAAACACATTTTTTATGAAATATTTATCAAGTATTTAAAAAGTACATTTAGCCCTCACTATTTATAATACACACATAAGAATGTCTGTTGTCTCTAATCTTGACCCATCACTAGAAAAGTATGAAGTGTCATATACCAGGAGTTTAGCTGATTGTCTCTTCCTTCAGGAAGTATGGTGAAGCCTATATTCTGGCCCTGGTCTTCATGCATGGTGCATTCTGGTATACTCCTATTCTATAATATTGCTTTCTCTTTTGGTACCTGTAGTGGATTGAATGAGAATGTTCCTCATAGGCTCAGATATTTACACAATTTGTCCCTACTTGGTGGTGCTACTTCTGGAGGTTTAAGAGGTGCAGCCTTGCTGGAGAAAGTACACGGGGAGGTCAGGCCTTAAGAGTAGATGACCTTGCCCTACTTTTGATTTGTTCTGTCTGCTCTGGGCTTGAAGTGAAATATATGATCTCTCAGCTTCCTGCTCCTGCTTCCTTGCTTCCTCATCTCAGTGGGCTCCCATCCCTCCAGAACCATAAGCCAAATAAAACTTCTTTTCCTATAAGCTGCTTTGTTCATGGCATTTTATCACAGCAACAGATAAGTAATTAATAAAGCTTCTTGTGTGTGTCTGTGTGTGGGTGCCATGTGTGTATGCAGATGTCAGAAGACAGCTTTTGGGAGTCAGTTCTTTCCTTCCTTGCTGGGCAGGTCTCTCTTGTTTCTGTTCCTGCTCCGTATACTCCAGGCTGGCTGGCCTGTGAACGTTCACATTATTCTGTCTCCACACCTCATCTTACTGTCGAGTTCTGGGATTAAAGATGCATGCCATTGCATTTGTCTTTTTTTTGTGTGTGTGTGGGTTCTGGAGATTATACTCTGGTTGCCAGAGTGTCTTCAAGCATTCTTATTTGGTGCTCCACCTTGCTGGCCCTACAATTTTGTTTTCTATGATTATTGTTAGATTCTACCCAAATTTCTTGAAGTCGCACTTTGATGAAGTGGCTGAGGACTTCCTTTTTGAGACGGGGTCTCATGGTTATGGAGCAGGGGGTTGAACCCAGGGCCTTGCATATGCTAGCAGAGCACTTTACCGACTGGGCTATAGCTCCAGCTCCTGAGGAATTTTTATTGCAGTGTAGAAGTCCAGGAGAATTCTGTAGCAGTTTTAATGTTGGGGCTATTCCTATTTGTGGCAGCTGTGGAGAGAGCAGTAATGGCTGTGGGATTCCCAGAATGTGGCTCAGTCACCTACAGGAAATGTGTTGACTTCTCAAGCTATGTCAGTTTCAGTGAGAGCCACCTTGTCCATACAATTCTCTCTATTTCTTCAAGAAGCACAGTGAGGCTGGCTAATAAGCCCTGGCATTAACATCTGGCATATACTAGTTGCTCAAGAAATCTTTGTAAACAGACTGGAGAAAAAACCCCCACAAAATCACCCTGTGCTATATGTTCTGTCATAGAATGCATGCACATACTCACAAGCTCACACAGTCTCATACACATGCATGCACACACATTCATACACACATATTCGCATGCACACATGCACCCACACTCACACATGCACATATACACGTGCATGCACTCACATGCATGCACATACAACAGATACACAATTATACAATACAAACCACATACAAACCACACACACACACACACTCAACTAGATAGCCACTATATTAATGAGTTCTACATCTGTGGATTCAAACAATAGTTGATCAGATCACTGGTGTTTAGGAAAAATATATCTGTACTGAGCACATACAGACTTCATTCTAAATAACACAACCACTATCTGCATGTTTTAGGTATTTTAGGTCATCTAATCATGACTTGGTGAATACAGGGGGATGTACATGAGTTAGACATAAATTCAATGCCATTTTACAGAAGATACTTCTATATCTATAGATTTGGGTATTCAAAGAGGACTCTCAGAGCCAATCCCCTCCAGATTCTGAGGAATGGCAGTATACACACACACACACAGACACACACACACACACCACCTCCGCTACCACCATTCTCATCAACCCTATCATGTATAATCAATTAATTGGTAGTGTATCATGCTAACAGTGCAAAACGTCATGATGTATACACAAAGAATTTAAAGAATACTGTGCATTTTTATTTTAATAGCAATTGTAATTATGGATGTTGCAGTACAATATTAAAACCATACAGATGTATTTACCATAGAAAATGTGATTGCCATTCCACCAATCATAACCATTGTGAATGACTGAATAGGTGTGTATAGTTATGGATCGGTTGCCACATTCATATTTGCACATTATATTTGCTTAAGACTTCTTGTTTTGTTTTTGTTTTGTTTTTTTTTGTTGTTGTTTTGTTTTGTTTTTCGAGACAGGGTTTCTCTGTGTAGCCCTGGCTGTCCTGGAACTCACTCTGTAGACCAGGCTGGCCTCGAACTCAGAAATCTGCCTGCCTCTGCCTCCCAAGTGCTGGGATTAAAGGCGTGAGCCACCACCGCCCGACCCTGCTTAAGGGTTCTTATCAGTTACCACAATCACCATTAAACAAACAAGCTCTGCAGTTTTGCTGAATGGAATCTTAAGGTTTATGAAGCCTCTAAGAGACCCTTGGTGGTGGGGGCTTCTATGTGTTGATAAGGCTTGGTTGTATGGTTTTGTTTTTGTTATGTTTTGTTTTTGTTTTTGTTTTGTTTTGTTTTGAGACAGTATCTATTTTCATAGCCCTGACTATCATGGAACTCACTATGTAGACAAGGTTGGCATCAAACTTACAGAGTTGCCTTTGCCTCCTGGGTGCTAGGACTAAGGTTGGGAGCCACTATGCCTGGCTTCTCATGGCAATGATTCTTCTTAGTGATTTTAATAGACCACTTTCCCTTTTAGGTTGCAAGGAGCAACATGTAAGAATCACAAAGCTCTCAGGATGTATTACTGATGTATGCCAAGGATCTATTCAGCTGACTTGGTAATGACATTTGTGATGTTCACATGCAAGAACCTTCGGAATCATGAGATCCAGAAAGTACATTGCCAATACTCTTGCTTTTAACACTCATAGTATCCAAATGCCATCACAGCAATGGTTAAGTTGATGGTTTTAGCATATGAATTCACCCCCAGGAGTTTAGAGTATAGCTTCTCTGACTCAGACTATCCCCTCATGCATAATAAGCATTCAGGAAATAAAATACTCCAAAGTGTCATTTAATTTAATGTTGGACTTTGTGCCACTGTGCATCAAAAGCAGAGCTGATCCTGAAAGCAAGCAGTAAAGACATTTATCTACAGCTTATCCATATCAAGACTTTGTAAGAAGCCTCACAACTTTCCTTTCCAAATATTTTTACATATACAAACCCCCTAACACATTCATAAACTCCTAAAAGTGAGGCATGCCTCCCAAAGAAATGTCTACATGCACTGGTGAACACTGCCCTTGTGTCGCTGAAACAAAAAAGGGTTAATTTAACTCATACCTGAGCATAGTAAGATTCAGAAACCTTACTCAAAAAAAGGCTGTACTTGTCTGCCTTCTGCTATTCAAGAATGTTGGCTACTCTTTGAATTCTTTGCTACACAGACAGACACATCTTGTCCATCAGCACAGGTAAGACCAGACCTTTTGTTAGAAATACAGTTTCACCCACACCCCAGATTCATTGAAGCCGCAGCTGCCTCTGCATCCCACCTACAGAGCTCTGCCTTAGCAAGGGATTGGTCAATGTATTTTCCTCCAAATCTGTCCTTGCCACTCACACTGTACTCCAGGGACTTAGAGGGGTAACATCCCCAACTTCTAATGCTTTCTTTATACTGACCTCACCACAAAACGCCCATGGTTGTGCATTCTAAACACTTTGCTGGTGATTGTTATTTAGTAAGTTAGAGACAAAATCTAAGAACTTGTGCCTTCATCTTTTCCCTTAAGTGATTCTTACAGTCTAGGTCTTCTGGGTAAGATTGCATCAATCCTTCTATGGGTGAGCCCAAACCAAGTGCTGATTGATTAAAAAAAATTTACTGAACCATTTTGGCATACTATCAAACCCCAATACATTTTATAACAATCCCAGCACTGATGCCCCATGTCCTGCCTGTAGTGAACTCACCCACACCAGATCCTATACTACTGGCCTAAGGGTAGCTGTGTCAAGAGTTTCATATTTAAAATAGTCAAACAAGAGAATGAGTGAGAATCTTCAGGAATCTGGGAAGTACAATCTGTTGGTTCTGCTTTTATGCTGGTGCTGTTTGCATAGCATATAATTTATTCTTGTCTTCTAGCTATGGGGAGTCATGTGCTGCAGTGGCTCTTAACGTTGCTGGAGAGCAAGCCGGCCCTGAGTAAACAGCTCTTCATCATCAGCGGAGCCCCACTGTAGACACAGGTTGGCGTTTTATTTCCCCCATCTGCCTTCTACCTGATAAATGACTGTTTTAGTTACACGTATACAAATACGATTTGTTAACCTGCTCAGATGTCTGCAAAATGTTTCTCTCAATTTCAGTTAAATTATATACATGCATATGTGTTTTCTACTTAGTTGGAAAATAAAGAGACACTTCCCTTTATAATTTACCATTCAGTCCCAGGAACACACACACTATCTACATTTGTGAACCATACTAGAATTTAGGAATTTATTGGGAACTGGGAACTGACCAGCCAAATCAGGGAAAATGGCAATTGCTTCTCCCATTAGCGCCCATGGTTCTAAAGATGCAATCATCAAACATTTAGAAGGTTGTGAAAATGTTTGCTTGAATAATCCCTAGCTTTGGAATTAGAAAAATCTAGAAAGGTAGAGAGAAAAAGGGCTGTTATTTTTTTAGCTAAAACCTAATTTAGAGGTCTGAAGAACCCTACAATATGCCGACAATAAAGATGATGATAACATTGACAACAGTCACAGGGCAGAGAAGCAGAAATGATTTGGCTCCACTTGCCCTAATATAGGATCTCAGATTGTGAAAGTGCCTATCTGGTAAGTTTAATGTGTTCGTCATTGGAAATACACAGTCAAATGCAGTGGAAAATTCCATTGTCCAAAAATTCAGTATTGAGGGCTGGAGACGGGGCTCACTGGTTAAGAGCACTTGTTATTCTTGCCGAGAACCCAAGTTCAGTTCTCAGCACTCACATGGTAGTTCACAACCATTCTTAATTCCAGTGCCTAGGCATCTGATACCCTCTTCGCACCTTCTTGAGCACCAAGTACGATCCTGGTGCACATACGTAAATGTAGGCAAAACACTTGCACATAACGTACAATGAATAAATTAATTTTAAAAAATTAAGTAGCAATAATTCAACACCCACCACACAGAGAGAAAGGAAGTAGTAGGAAGTGGCACCAAAATTTTCTAAAACAAAATTTCAGTGTTGAAGCTGAATGCTGGCAGTGCCATGCATCTCACCAAGCAAACTTGATCTAAGTAATGTCTTAAGAACATCTGAGCTGTTAAAGGTGGCATTTCTTAGGATAGAAACAGCACTACCCTGCATGTACCCTCACCTTCTATTGTCTTTTTAGTCTCCCTTGTTTGGTATCTGAACCCATTTTTTTTTCTCAAACTGCTCTTCTCTAAAGTGCCAATCACTCTGAGATGTCCAATCAGATGCATCCCTGTTCTCACCCCATTGGACTTTACCTGCAGGCTGACCCACCTCCTCTTGGGAACACTTTAATTTCCTGATGTCACGCTCTTCTTGTACACACACACACACACACACACACACACACACACACACACACACGCATATCTGTCTGTCTGTCTGTCTGTCTGTCTGTCTGTCTGTCTGTCTGTCTGCATTTATATGAACGTGAGTATGGGTGCCAGAGTCCAGAAGCATTGGGTGCCCTGAAGCTAGAGTTACAGCTGGTTAGAGTCACCCAGTGTGGGTGCTGAGATTCAAACTTAGATCCTCTGGAACAATAGAATGTGTTCTTAACCACAAAATCATCTATCTCTTCAGTCCCAGTCACCATCATCTCTTGCCTAAATACTGCTACCAACATTCCAATTAGTATCCCAGGCTCTCTCCTCTCCCTCTGATCAGTTCACACAACATCAAGAATGGCTTTAAATAATATAAATCAGACCCCAAAGATGGGTCAGCACATAAAGATATTTGCCAACTTGAGTTGGACCCCTGGGTAGAAGTAAACAACAGACAAGTTGTTCTCTACAAAATAAATAAATGAATAATTTTAAAAATGTAAATTATGGGTCTGGCAATTGTAGTCGAGCAGTCGAGATTTTTTGTCAACAATTTATTATGGGGATTTCGTATAATCCTCAAGGACAAGGTATTGTGGAAGAGGCCCATGGAACTTTAAAAAGATTGGTGAGACATACTGTTGCTGAGACAAAGAACTATGCCATCCTGTGAGCTTGCTGAGTGCCCTGACAAGGGTGACTAGGGAGCTGTATTGAACATATTTTCCTGACTCACCTTTGCTTGACTATATCCCAGATATATCCCTTGCCTCAAGTTTTTAGACCTTGTGGGATAGAGAATCAAAAAGAGAAATTATAATGTCTCTTGTATTCTTCTTAAAGGTGACCAGCTATTAGGACTCAATCATATACTAGTCTAGAAATCAATCCAATATTGGAAATAACAGTCTACTTTTGGAAGACTGGATCTGGACACTGCCAGAGACATATTTGGAAGTTAGCTGTAGCTCACTATGATGTTACGATAGCAAGAGATAAAGTTGGGACAAGAACTGGATTTCAAACAAGGGTTAGTGCATGTTTTAAGGCTCTTTTAATTGTCAAGATAAAATTGGTTTTGTCTCTTCTACAGTATTTATTGTAAGTTGCATTGACTGTATAATTTCCAATTGTGTTAGTGTGTTGAGACCTGGCATGTCTGTTATGGGGGGGTCTATCAACCAGCTTTTGTCTTACTGCCCTGAGTATTAAAAAACCTTGACTCATTGAAAAAAAGCTTGAAAGTGCTGGAAGAAGTGAGTTAGGCTTTAAGCAGAAGCAAGAGGGTAGTAGGCTTGATTATTGCTGGTATAACAGCCTTAATTCCATTAATTGCTAGCACCACTGCTTCTGCAATAGCATTGACACAAGGAGTTAAGACAACTATTTTTGCTAACCATTTAGCAAAAAAAATGTTTCTTGTGTATAGAGTATACAAAAAGATTTATATAGGTATCTGGAACAACAGATGATTCTCTATAACCTATTCAAATTATCTGAAGGAGGTTTAGGGTTCAAGAGTCAGGAGCCATCCCAAGTGTCATGACAAATATCACTGGAGTAATGTTACTTTTGAAATTCACAATGATTGTCATTATAATTAGAAAAAAAGTTTAAAGACACCTGTAGGATATTTGGCATAATCCTAACACCTCTCTGGATGTGTTAACTTTGCATAGTGAGATTATGAATTTAAAGAATGCTTCTCTGTTGAGCTTTCATGATGCAGATAATGCTGATAAAACTGTCCATGGCCTGAGGTCAATATTTCCATTTTGGCCAAACCTCAGGAATGGCATATATAGTTTGATCAGGCTAGCCTTTCTTGTCCTGGGAATACTTTTATTCCTGCCCATCATGTTAAAGCTTGTCTCTAACTACATCAACAGTCTGGCAGCCAAAGTACATGACTTGAAACTGATAATGGACCCCCAGACAGAGTTATTAATTTAACAGGCTGGCAAGCCAAGGGCAGGCAAGATTCTGCACAGAGCCTTACCAACCTAAGACAGAAGTGCATTGCTTTTGATAATGCTTATTCCATGATGGGTAAGGAAGGCATTCTTGTCAGAACAACCTAAGACAGGCTCAGTCTTGTTAATGAAATAAAAGGGGGGCTTTATTTGAGGCTGCTTGGCAAGAAGCTGACATGGGCCAAGGACAAGGAAATGGCTTGCTTGGCAGGCATATGACATTGGCCAAGGACAAGGAAATCGGCTTCAGGCAAGAATCTGACATTAGGCTAGAACAAAGAAGTAATTTCAGGTAGAACTCTAAATCTTAGGCTAAAACAAAGATATAATCTCAGACAGGAATCTAAATTTTAGGTTAGAACAAGAAAGTAGGCTTCAGACATGAAAATGACCTTGGGCTAGGATAGGGAAGTAGGCTCAGATACTTTGGTCATCCTGATAAGCCCTTAAAAACAGTGATCACGGGAGTGTTCATGTAACTGGGTTTAATGCCTTGCTTTTTCTTTGACTATTTGTGTTTATTGTATTGCTTGTTCATTGACTATTCGCATCTATTGTATTGCTAGACCCTCAACCTAGAACTGACCTTAATACATGCATGTAATCAAAGTGGTATAAAAGCGTAAAGGAAGAGGGAGTATAGGATAGGGGGTTCTAGGGAGGGGAAATGGGGTAAGGGGATGTCATATGTATTGTAAATAAATAAAATATCCGATAAAAATGTAAATCAAATAATAGCACTTTCTTATTTAGAACCCACTGTCTCCCAGTGCTGTTATTATTACTTACCATCATTTTACTTTCCTTAATAAGATGAGAAATAATTAGTACCCTTGAGTACAAGAATTTAAATAAAACATTTAGAATTAGATGTTCCAGCAGAAAAATTTGGAAAACATAGAGGATAATTTACAACTTTAATACAAATATTAAATAAATGTAATAGTAAAATCTTTACTCTTTTTTTCTGTCATTGGTATTTCCAAATGGATGCTCACGCATGTGTTTTAGCAAACAAGCATAAAGAAAGAATTGACATGCATACAATATTCATGGACAAAAGTATTCATGGGCTTATTACCTTAAAAACTAATACTCAGAAAGAAAATCAGTGTGGCCAACAACTAAGAAATTGTCAATAAATTATGCACCAGTAAAACAAACAAATAATATAGTATTGTTAAAAATCAAAGAGTAGTTAAAAAAACTCAAAACAGGCAAGTATGATCCAATTTTTATATGGAATACAATTAAATAATATTTTAATATAAAATTTGATACTTCTTTGATATAAAATCTCATTTGAGGGCTGGTGAAATGACTTGGTGGGTTAAGGGTTTTCTTAACAAGCCTGATAACCTGGGACCCACATGATGCTGTCCTCTGACCTCTGACTTCCACAGATACCCCATGGCACTCATCCCTGTCCCCCCAAAATAAATAAAAATTTAATTAAGAATTATCATTTGCAGTGAGTATTAAGACACACTGATATTACATCATCACCAGCAGTCAAGCTGTTGATGTAAACAACTTTGCAGGTCTCCATTTTAGGGCATGTCCTCTAAAGTTTTCTAGCCAAGACTTTGGTTGTCATCAGTTAGATATCATGGCTCTGATACTCACTACCTCAGTGAGTGAAGTTCTACCTCTGAGTCTCAGTTTCCTCAGCTGTCAGCCCCTGCTTCCTAGGAGGACAGTGAGAACTAAGATAGTATAGGAAAAGCCAGCCAGGCACCCTGGACACAACATTAGACAACAGGTTTCTTTTCTTTTCCTAGTCATTAAACTGTTAAGAGGCCCACTCTCAGGGTTTGTGAAATTCATCCAACCATAGAAATTATTTTGTGAGATACTGTGTGTGGGACTCCCTGTTTGTAGAATGACTCTTTTATATCCTTCCAACCACTTAACTTTCCAATGATGACCTCACTAATCGTTAAGTCACTTAAATAACATACATGTAAAGTCTTACAATCTGGATGATGTAGGAAACCGCAAAGCCAAATCTGATCAAAGCTGGCTTTACAATGATGTGATATAAGATGTAAAACCTCTTGGCAAGGCAGTGTTTATCTTAGTAGCAGAATCTTCATCCCTTGCTCCTGGTAGAGCTAATGAGCTTCTGTTTGCCAGTCTGCACATAACATCTTTTAAAGCACCAACAGAAACATGAAGTGATTTTTCATCCCTTAAGTCAAAGTTCCATGGATGGAGCCCCTTCCTTCATCATCAGTGGCCTTTAGTGAACTTTTCTTCTGATGCTAATTTATTCCACAGAGGCCCAGCATTTTGGACTACACTCCTAGCCCAAAACAGTTGTCTCCCATACAAGCTAACATGAAGTGGATTGACTAAAGCTATTATTAAATGTAATGCTGTAATATTACTGACAAGGTGTTCCCAGCCCTGTTACATCTGTATTCGTTACTTCTGGCAGGAAATGAAAATAAAAATAGACTAAGTGGCTATCATTTGTAGGTAGAATGCTTGTAAATAAAAGCCATTACTAAGATTAAAACAAGCGTATACAGCTGCAGTTTGAATAGAGTCTTAAAGGCAGAGTTTGACAGTCCTTAAGTTCTGCAGGCTCAGTGGGAGGCACGGACTGCTGAGTTACTGAAATTGAGGTGTCTACTTTGACATTTAGACTCTGTGTGGATTTATTTCTAGACTGAGGGCTATTTTCATTTTTAATCAAGATATAAGAAAAATGCTGAGGTATGGCTACAAATGTCCTAAATGAAAGCTTCATGATTTATACCCCCACGTTTCCATTATGATGTTTAAAGTATTCAGCAATAATAAAGTCTGATCATCTTGACAGGAAAATGATTTATGAGAACACAAAATGCATAAATTAAAATTTTATTTATTCTATTTTACATACATTTTTAATTGCTAAACAAAGACATTTTCCATACTTTCCCTAGATACTATCTTTTTTTTTTTCATACGCTATTGTTTTTGTTTCTTATTTTTAAAAGGCAACCAAGGCATTCTAGTAGCTAAAGAGCTTTCCTGGGCCTATTAAAACTAGACTGGATATAATGTTTTGAAAACAGAGTCAGAGAGCGTATGTTTTCATCCTTATAATTAAAAATTATTTTGTGAAAATATTTTGTGAGCTTTTAAAAAGCTATTATGCAAAATCAACATATAGCACCATACGTATCAATAAGCTTTATAGATTGAGTGCTTAGTTTTATTGATTTAAGGTAAAACTAATTTCCTAATACAAATTAACAGTACTGCATTAAGCATCTGGGTAGCTATGTTTTATTGTCTTTCATGAACTTCCTGGTGCTCTTGTGTGGTTAGTAACATTGTCTCTGTCTTGTATTAGGACAAGGGGGCTCAGAGGAGGTTAAGTAGTTGATGTTACACAGCTTCTATACATGAAAAAACAGGATTCTTCTTCCCACTAGTCTAGGTTTTATTTTAACTCTGATTTTATCGCCACATGAGAGTCTTCCTCATGGAGGACATTACAGAGAGATTTAGCTTTTAATTTAATAAAAGATAATTTTTTCCTACTGTCTTCACTTCTGTTCAATAGTGGCTCTCCCTTGCCGCTCTGCACAAGCTTGCCATAGCCTTGACTTTCACAACTGTGGTTATGCAGCTTGGTTTTACTATCACCATGCCTCAGGACTGACTTCTAGTTTCTCACCCACTCCACCAAATGTAAATGTGGAGTTATGTTAATTATGGACTGTTGATTGTGTCAGAGCCTAAGATTGAAAACTCAAAGAAACTTCTATAAAGAAGAATGTTGAAATGTTCTTGCAGCAACATGCCCCGCCCCTACTCTTTCTGGTTTCATGTAGCTCAGGCTAGCCCCTCGTTGAAGACTACAGCAATCTTCTCATCCTCCAGCCTCCGCTTTCCAAGTGCTATTAAGTAGTAGTAATAGTAATGTGCCATCATCACACCTGGCTTCGGCGGTGCTAGGCAATTGAATTCCAGGTCTCATTTGTATTAACTAAATACCACCAACTGAGCGTGCTATATCTATCCACAACTCAGCAACACGTGCTTTCAGATCTGTAAATTACGGGGCTGGGCAGTAGATCTTGCATAATCCCTGCTTGTCCAGAATTATGCTAATTGGAGATTTTTCTTCCTCCAATACCTTAGACAGAAGCAATGGGCTGCTCCCACATCACCATTTATTGTAATATAAATGCATCATACCCAAACATACTCCCAACACTGTTTCTTGTCTGCTCAACAGCCCACAGGAACAAGAATTGAGATTTATGGAGGAAGCAAGGGACTGAATAGGACTGACTTCTGCTTTTGTTTTCCTCTCTGATCAAGTGGGCATCTTAACAGGAGAGGCCTACGGCTGCAGCATCCACTAGTTAAGGCACAACTGTCAAGACACATACGAACGTCAGCAGTTGGCAAGTGTTTTGATTAAGTCAGGCCTGTGGGCATCTGTGAAGGGAAAGCTTCATCGTCTGTCATGCAATGACTCTTGTAAGGCCCTCACTCAAACTGATGAATGCAAGAACACACAGAGGGACTGTGTATTCACTAAAAACTGAAAATACCTGGTCCTATGTGATGGGACATGAAAGACAGGAGCAAGAAGTGGTAGAGCGGGAAGGAGAAAAGGAGGCAGAAGAGGACAAGGAGGGGGAGGAGGGAGAAGATAGGATAGGCTGAGAGGTAATTCTTCAAAGCTCAGGTATAAGTAACAAGCTTTATGAGAGGGATCGAGCTGGTTTCTGGCCACCTCTGAAGTGAGCTCAGGTTTGGTTTCATCTTCGCTGTCTCTAGCATACAGAGGTGCCAATGTGGCCCCAGTGAGAGGTGACCTGGAAAGAGGTGCTTGAAAAAGTCCTTCATGAATCATGTTGATTCAGATAAGCGGTCAGTAGGAGACTGAGGACTTAGAAAAGGGACTTTCACAACCTGCTGAAGACAGTCATCATTTCATTGACTAGCTCACACTATGTGCATTTTCTTTCCCTCCCTCCCGCCTTCCCTCCTTTGTTTCCCCCTCCATCCCTCCCTCTCTTCCTTATTCTCTCCCTCCCCCTCTTTTCTTCCCTCCCTCATTCCCCTCTTCATCCTTACCCCTCTTCCTCCCCCTCCTTCTCCTTTTTCTTCTCTCTGTCTCTCTCTTTCTTTCAAGGTCTTATGTGACCCAGGCTGTCCTCAAACCCACTATATACTTGATGATCAGTATCAACAATGAATCTTCCTGTCTTTCTCTCTCTTGCTCCCAAGTGCTAGTAATACAGACAAACAACACCACATCCAGCTAATTTACATTTTCTTTAAGGATACGATCAACAATCACCCAAACTTTCTGCTCTTGCATGCTGTTTAAAGACACTGAAGAAGGGCTATGTGGCTCGTGTTCAGGACCCTTCTTGTTCATGCACGCTTATGAGGGAATAGACCATTCAGGAAATATATGTCATAGGAAAGCCACTCCCTAGGCATGCTTTATATTTTGAAATGATAGAACCTGGACAATAATTGAACTACCAAGTAAAAATAATAGTAATATATTATTTCCATGACTGTGTTATAGACGTAAAAACATTCCCTGTTGGTCGGTTTTAAGCATAAGCCTGGACTCTCCTGGCTTTATTGATTTCCCTTCATAAAAGTAACGAATGAGCTGGAAGACCATTTCAGTAAAGCAGAAGACCTCACTCCATTGTAGGTTCCTTGTTCTGCCTTCCAGAAGCCACCACATGATCTCTAGAGCACTTCAGCACATGTGCGGTGCACATATACATTGGATGCATCTGAGCTATGTCAATATTAACCTGACCAAATGAATATCAAACTGTCTCTTTTGTTCCTCTTGTTTCTCACATGGGGAGCACAATATGGCTCTTGTCAGAGGTGCTTCATCATTTGAATTCAAGGAAACTGTTAGTACAGTTTGGGATTCGTTCTTCATGGGCAGATAGATATCCTGATGGGTCTAATGAAGCCTTTCTGCTGACAACTCATTTGCTAAAAATATCCAAGCATCACCAAGTGTAAGGGGTGGTACGCTATGTCCCTTTTGCTAACAACCCAGTGAAAGTAATTAATTATTTTTGAAGTCTAAAAAAATCTACCCATCAAGACACACACCTCTTACCACACTTTGATATGCTTTTGCTGGGTTCCATTTGCTCCCTGATAAACTTGGTGCCATCTCTAAATTGGAAAATAATAGGGTAAACACCAATCTTGGAGCACACACGCAGAGGCAACAGTCTGTGTGTGCCATTTGTTGCAATCTAAGCTAATTACCAGAAAACCCCCTCCAGAAAGCAGATACACTCTAGGCTCTGTGATTTTACTTTCCCTTGGAGGTATGTGTATGTGTGCATATGTATGCATGCATGTGTCTATGTGTCTCTGTGTTTCTCTCTCTCTCTCTCTCTCTCTCTCTCTCTCTCTCTGGTGTGTGCATGCAAACATGCATGTGTGTGTCAGGGGACTAGAAGAGGTCCTCTTTAGGAATTTCACTCACAGTGTTGTGACTCTCTTGGCCTCAAGCCACAGGAATTACCTACGATTGGCTTAAGTAAAATGATAAAGGCTATGAGGAACATTTGAAAAGACATTCTAGATGCTCTGATGGCAAGAAGGGTGTCCAGAAGTATGAAGGACATTCTGCATTACCATGGCCAACTGGTATCCTTCACGGGGTAGAAGATGGGTATCTTCAGCAAGCCAGCACAGTCCATTTGAATTTAGTTGGCACCTGCTCTCTTTTGGTCTTGAGTTTGAAAATTTTGGTAAAATAATTTTGATCCTACTTGGATTGGGTACAGTATCCCTGGAGTCAAACGACTGTGAATTGCAAAGACTACCACTCGCAGAAGAGGCATCAGTTACATGAAGTTTGTGAATGAGGCTCGTTTTCTGGAGGCACCCCCTTTCCAAATATATACACTCTTTATATTTCCATGTAATCCCCAGAAAACCAACCCAGACGCAGCAAGAGCAGGATGAAGCTTAGAAATAGCAAACCCACAAGATACTAAGCTCACAAAATGAGAGCTGCACTTAAATAAAGTTTTAAAAAAAGCAATATAATACAAAGAAAGAAAAGGAAGCTAAAACTCCCTGGTGTTTTTTCTGTTTAGTCAAGGTAATCCTTAGGAGTTCAAATCTCTAGCATGGCTGTTAATCATCTACAGTTTTTAGTGATGGAGGATGCCAAGCAGGAAGAGAGAAAGGAGGAACCTTCTTCATCCACCAACTCCTTCTGCATCCACCAACTCCCAGGCATCATTTGAAGTATTTATCGATATGTTATTTAATTGTATAAAATATTTGATTTGAAACACTTGATTATATAAAACATTTATTGATAAAAAATAACATATAAGTAAGTCAGCTTCCTCCAAGACAAGCACCCTGGCTGGTGGTGAGAAATACCCAGAAGGACGGAAAACCCATGAGAAGGAGACAGATTTCCAATGCTATAAAAGAATAAGGGGCTTGTAACTCGCTGTCTGTCGGGGCCGTGGAAGGGTATCCTGGTTCTTGGGTTGTGAGTGTTTGGCCACGCCCCCCAGAACACAGGCTCCTGACAGGAGGTCTAATCTCCATTCAACCTGCACCCTTCAGTCACAGTAGAGGGTGTGATTGACAGGTCTCCACCTCCAGAGATTAAAATATTGATGAGTTATCTAAAGGCTGGGCGTAGCTAATTAAGTTATTCCCTCCCCTCTTCCCCGTCCCTATAAAAGCCAGGGGAGCCTGGCTTTTGGGGGGAACGTGAACCATCTACACCCATTCACCACTCCATGAACAACTCCATGAATAAAAGCTTTGGAAAACTGGACTCCACGTGTCTCCTGGGCCTGCACCTCCTTAAGGCAGCCGCTGGCTCGCCCACAGCGGCTGCGTGAATGTGGGACCCTCCGCTGGTTTGGAAAGCCCGCCTGGGACCCCACTGCTGGACCACCGTGGGACTCCCCCCACGAGGTTTTTTCCCACAGCTGTCAAGGGCTGGCTTTCCATTGCTAGATTAAAAATAAACTATTGTTGTCTAACAGAGAGTGAACAGAAGTCCGCAGGCTGCTTATAGTTAATTGCAGGGTTAAAGATAAACCAGCAGTGAGCTTCAAACTGGCCCAAAGCTAATAGAATAAGAAGGGAATTGTGGAGCAGTAAACACAGTTACTCATGATTGCCTCCTATCTTCAACACATAGCAAGCTAGACCAATGCTTAAACCAAATCATAGGAAGGGTAAGTATTCCCCTCTTGGTTGGTCTGAAAGTGTGGAATGCGGTTTTCATGCCCAAGGCTCATACCATCTTGAGAAGAAGGTAATTTTGCCACCATTCAGGAAAAAAGAACAAGACAGAGGCCCTGGGCACCTGATTCTTTCTTTCTTTTCTGGTGTGCATACCTCACTGGCCAAGGTATATTTCAAAACATTTGTTTTTAATATGTTTTTAACTGAAATAAAATTATGTCACTTTCTCTCTGCCTCCAGCTTCTTTCAGATCCCCTTTCACAAACTCCTTCTGCCCCTCCACTCAAGTGTATATAAAAACACACAAATACAACTGGCTAAGTCTGTTTTTTGTTGCTAGTGTGTATGAACTGGCTGGTTTTGTGTGTCAACTTGACATAAGCTGGAGTTATCACAGAGAAAGAAGCCTCCCTTGAGGAAATGCCTTCATGAGATCTAGCTGTGGGTGGTGCCATCCCCGGGCTGGTAGTCTTGGGTTCTATAAGAAAGCAAGCTGAGCAAGGCAGGGGAAGCAATCCAGTAAGTAACATCTCTCCATGGCCTCTGCATCAGCTCCTGCTTCCTGACCTGCTTGAGTTCCAGTTCTGACTTCCTTTGGTGATGTAGAGCAATGTACAAGTGTAAGCTAAATAAACCCTTTCCTCCCCAGCTTGCTTCTTCTTTATGATGTTTTGTGTAGGAATAGAACCCCTGACTAAGACAATGTATATGGTTCCACTGTGCCTTAGACAACCAATAAAGGAGCTCCCAGGGAGAGGCTAATTTTCCTTCTCCAGAGGTTATATGTTGCCTTTAGTTATTCAGGTAGCGTGGGATCCCTGGAAATTTCCACACTGGTCTCCTACATTGGCCCAGTCTTGTTTATGCAGCCATTTCTAGGACAGACTGTCTCAAGGCAGACTTCGTGGTATTCTGACCCTTACAATGTTTCCAACCCCTCTTTTATCATGTTTCCCATAGAGGCAGGAGCTATGATATAGATATAACTGTTGTGGTGGGCATCATATGATCCAGTGACCTCTCCATTGTGGGTTTCTGTGGTGGTCTGCATTTGCCCAACATGGTTGCTATAAGCCAGACCCAGGTTCCCAGAAGAGCAGCAAAGGATCAGTTCAGTTCTGGAGTCTGAACTTTGGTCCTGTGCTTACGAACAAAAATACCTCCAAAGCCCAAATAGAACATTTTGAAAGACTAAACTTTATATTTAAGATTCCCTCAAACCTGCAAACCTATCTTTTAACCCCAGTTATCCTGAAATACAGTAGCTATGGAGGGATCCATCATATCCTGCAGCACGCCTGATGCCTTGCAAGTATTCAGTAGGCAGCTGGCATCCTCGGCTGGTACCTTAGGCTACAAAGGAAGATGAGTTTTGCCAGAACTCACTTTTGGGCCTGGATTATTATCTAAACCTATATGTTCATATCGCCAGTTCTCAACCCTGACTGTGTCTCAGAATGATCCAGGAAGCTGTAAAATAAAACAACACCAACAGGAAGCAAAAAGAAGCAGAGAGCAGATCCCCTGAAATTTAAATTAAAAGCGGGAGTCTATTTTATAGTTTCTCTTCTGTTAGTCTCAATGCAGGTGGGGTGATGAAACAGTAACTTCATGGATACAAAGAATCATTTTCAATACGTAGCATCTTGACATAGTTTCTACATCTGCTGTTTTTGTTTCTATGTAAACACGAACATCACACATTCTACATACACATGCAAAAAAAGTTGAGAATTGATAGTTCAGCATTCAAATCCTGGCTCCATATGCTGGGTGTCTTTATGCATGCTACTTGATTATGCTAATCTACAGCACCTTCATTGGGAAATTGAAACAATGGCCTACTTATAAAATAAAGTGAGATAATATGACACACACTCGCTTACAGAGCTCTCACAATGTGGCATTTTTTGAAACCTTTGTTTACATTACATGAGCTGTAGAGTTTCTGGTATAAAAGGACTCTCTGGTAGAGATGAAGAGCCCCTGGCATATGAATTGGTTAAAGAGCTAGGTTCTTCTCCAGAAACCACCCTTCCTGTGTTCCCTGTCAATGACATAGCTGCATGAAAATCACATGAGGGTTCCTGAAAACACATACTCCTGGTCCCGTGTCCAGAGAGCTTGAGTCAGTAGTCTGGTGCTGTCTGGCCTAGCAAGTTCCTAAAGCTGATACGTGGGTCTGAAGATGACATTTTTGAATGGTTTGGTGAAGTTCCTAATCTGCTAAAGAAAGAGCCTACAAGACAGTAAGATTTTCAGTTTTATCTTTCTTGATGCTTTAAAAATTGAAGCTTTATAGTGGACGGTTTCTAGTTGCTGCTTGTTCTGGTTCATATCAGCAGTCACGATTTGGATAAGCAATTGCTCAATTTAAAAATTAGATTTCAGGGATTGGAGAGATGGCTCAGTGGTTAAGAACACTGGCTTATCTTCCAGAACACCCACACAGAGTCACTCTAGTTCCAGGGGATCTAAAGGCCTCTTCTGGCCTCTATGCAGGTAAAATGATCATCTATCTATCTATCTATCTATCTATCTATCTATTTATCTATCTATCTATCTATCTAACTATGTGTGTATGTATGCATATATACACACACATATATACATATGTATATGTATAACTAATTAATTAAACATTTGGTTGGGAAGGAAAATTGATTTTAAAAGAAACACTCTATAAGAAACTAAACCAGCAATTTCATTCAAACTCAAAAGTAAAATTATGTATCCATTTATATTTTGTTTCAAAGTAAAATCTTTATGAGCACTTACAAGTATTAGTAGCTCTTGTAGGAATCACACACAGCAAACAAAGGTCTCTGTTCCTAATCGTAGTTCATTCATACAGGATAAAAGCAGGCATGAGACAAAATCGGAATGCAGATCCCCACCCCACTTCTGTAGCAGGACATGTCTTCCCTCCAAACAGATATTACCTCACTTCAGAGTCTCTCCAAAGCATTAATTTATTCTACCAGTTTACACAAAATTATGTAATTATATTAACTGCTCTGAATAGATTTGGGAACAAACACAGCTGATACTTGGTAAACATTGACTTTAGTCACAGGGTGTTCACACACCTGTGCTTCCGTAGCCGGTTTCCAGTGAGCTTGGAGCGTTCTGCTGAGGTTATCAGTCAGCATGCGCTACAGAACAGAATGGTGGATTCACAACTCCTCTGTCAGTTAAGGAAAGATCAATGGAGTTTCACTGTCAGAGACCAAGCCCCGCCCACCCCCGCCCAAATAATGTCAGTTTCTCCTGGGTGATGGCTGTGTGCCAATTTGACTATACTCTAAGTAACATATATTAGCTAACACTATTAGAACACACATGCATACACACACACACACACACACACACACACACACACACAAACCAAAACCAAAACCAAAAAAACCTGAAGGAGTCCAAATAAAAAGCAGGATATGTTACTAGCTGTGAGTATTCTTAAACGTCCTCCATTTGCAAAATGAGAAACACGGGTACTCAAGACGTGTCTGAATAGCTACAGGGTCCTTAATTCAAATGGAGAAGTGATAACAGGACAGGAGCCTGGTTGCATTTTGTAGGCACGCTTATGCTTCTGGGAGAGTTGATCCCTTATTTATTTATTTATTTATTTATTTATTTATTTATAAATACACTAGCAAGTGTCCAGTGTTCTTGGCGGGGGGGGGGGTCCCCAAGACAGGGTTTACAACACAGAGAGATAGATACACTTGAACAAAGCACCTCCCAGGGAACCAGCAGCATCTCTCTCCAGCATGGTCTCTACCCAACCCCACACATTTTAGTCTTTTGGATGTGAATTTTGAATCATCTTATTTCTTTACATTTTGTTCTTGTTTGGGTGGGTGTATTTTGTTAATTTTTTTTTCGTACAATGTATTTTGATCCTATTCTCCCCCAACTCCTCCCAGATCCTCCCCATCTGTCTACCCATCCAACTTCAGGTCCTCTCTGTCTCTACACCAAAACCATTGGCTCTTGTTGTGTTTTGATTTCCATTGCCTCTTGTTTACTCTGAGAATCAAGCAGTGGCTACTGCTTTTGTGTTTCTTACATGGTCACCAAGAGAAGTAACCCAGCCTCTGAGAGGCAGGGGCAACTAACTTCAGCATGTGCAGTGTCCAAGTTGTGTTGTTTGTCTATGTCTGGTTTGTCCTGGGGATTGAGATATGAGAGTGAGTCTCAGAGAACACCCATCCTGGCTGAACTGGGCTCTAGCAGGTGGTAGGGAGCAGTTCCTCCTGCTGTGGATTGAATGGGGAAGGATTTCCAGTGACCCTTGGACCCTGGCCACAGCTCATCATTTAGGAAATTCCTATGTCCATCTGTCTGTCCACATTCATATCTCTGATTGTCCTCCATTATCCTGAACTCTTTCCTTACCTTCATCCTGACAGGCCACCAACATCGCCAAAATGCCAACTATATGAAAAAGTTTGCATAAGAAGAAACTTTTCCTCTTCAAAGAGCCCTTTGGAACACACTGATATCTAATTATAGGGATTTATTTTCTTAATAGAGATGCCTGGCAG
Organism: Arvicanthis niloticus; assembly: GCF_011762505.2. Taxonomy (NCBI): domain Eukaryota; kingdom Metazoa; phylum Chordata; class Mammalia; order Rodentia; family Muridae; genus Arvicanthis; species Arvicanthis niloticus. The sequence goes on along the minus strand of NC_047658.1, from coordinate 125,120,452 downwards.
GAAACTCCTTCCACATAGATGCACAAGGGGCAGTCAACAATGGAACCACATTCTTCAATGCAGAAATGCACTTTTCCCACTTAAAATGGAAAATCTGGCATAGGCTGAGGCCATTCTTGCCTGGAACAATGACTGTTCTCCTTGCTCCTAAATCTTGCTCACCTCTTTCCAGGCTTTATACTTTTCATAGAGCATTGTGACTTGAATGAGTTATGTTCCCTATAGTCTTGGGCATTTGATCATTTGGTCCTCAGTTGGTAGCATTTTGGGGGAGGTATATGGTAGCAGAGACTTTCTGGGGGAAGTATGGTATCGGTGACAGGTTTTGAGCGAGATTCAAAGTCTCTACCTATTTCTAGCAAGCTCTTTCTGTTCTCTGCTTGTGGTTCATTGTGGTCCAAGATGTGAATTCCAAGCTTTCTGTTACTGTCTCCATGCCTGCTGCTTGCTGCCATGTCTCTGTCCTGCCACCATGAACTCCCATCTCTGTACAAATGTGAACCAAAATAAATGTTTTATCATAGCAACAGAAAAATATCTAAAACACAGTGTTCTATCATTTAATGTGCATGCACGTGTGCGTGTGCATGTGTCTGTCTACCTGTGTCTGAATGTCTATAGTGCACATGCCTGTGTGTACATTTGTGGAAGGGTGAAGCTGACATATTCTATAGTTCTCCACCTTATATTTTGACACAGAGTCTCTCGTTGAACCTGGAACTCACTTATTAGCTAGACTGCCTGCCCAGAGTGCCCTCTCCCCTTTTCCCTGGGATACTCCTGTTTCTGGCTCCTAGCACTAGAGTTTCAGGCATGCGCCACCATACCCTGCTTTTTTACATGGGTGGGGGTGATCTAAACTCAGGTCCTTACGCTTCCTTCCATAGTAGTTGCCTCTGCAGCTGTGTTCAGAAGCTGGAACACCTGAAAGCCCTGGAATCCAGGCATGGCAAGAGAAGTCCTTTCTTCTTTACCTGCTTTTTACATGGGATAGCTGGAATGTTTGTGCTACCTCTGAATTCTTTTGCAGAAATAATGAGAGCCCTCACAAAGGGCTATGTGACATCTACTCAGCTACAGTAAGAGCATTAGGCTACAAAAATATTGACATGCATTTTATGAGTCTCCCTCTTGCCCCACTGTCTGGAGATCTAAGGATTGAATATTCTTGGAGCTACCGTAGAAAGTGACAGACAACCTCTCTGGGAAGGTAAGCAGCACCAAGAAATAGGCATGAGGTGGAGAAAGCGATAAACGGTGGGCAGTAGTGTGAGTCCAAGTCCCTCAGAAAGCTGATGTATTTTGACTTGCTGTTTTACAGAAGCAATTAGAGTTAAGTTTCTGTCACTTCCAAGGACAGAAGAGGTGATAATTTCTTTTGCCATGACTTGATTCCTGAACACAGCAGCAGAAGGAATCACAATGAGAGCAATTACCTAATATTCCAATAAACAACCATGAGTCTTTATAGCTTCCACGCTAACCCAAAAAAGGCCCCCCTATCAAGTAGCAGAGCACTCAGTACAGGAGAAATATTATTTGGTAAGTAAAGAAACTACTCTTTCTGCTCCCACAAAGTCTAACTATCAGCAACAGCTGCCAGGGTATTTTCATGTGTGACTATATCTCTTGTTTGGAAGTGTACTCATCCATAGGTTTCTTTTAAGTGGAAAGGATGGGGACTACCTTGTGACTTCTCATCCTTATTTAAAGGTAAGAGTCTGTCAGCAATCTGCCAGTGACTCCAGGAATAACAAGCATGGTATCTGGTAGCCTCCAGCCCTACCCTTGCGGAGAGATGAACACTCATACAAAGCTCACTGTTGAAGCACTGGCAACATTTGACTGTTGTGCTAGCATCAGTGAGGAGAGACATTCATATACACAGCTCTGGGGCATTCCCTAACAGTGTGGAGTGCACACACATATTTAAAAAAAAAAACATAACAGGTCCTATTCTCAGAAATAGCTATTTTAGCGACATAGCTTCAGGTGCAAATTTACATGCAATAACTCATATTCTACCAAACAAATCCCAGGCAAACAGTAATGCAAAAACATATTTCCTGCTGTCAAGAAAATTTCTGGCAAAATTAATCAACCATTCATCCATTCAGGCTCTTTGCATACCCTTTTGTCAAGGAGGGAATACTAAGAGATTTCTTTTCTCTTCCACACACTCATTTCAATGAATTGGAGAATCCATCAAGCTTGAGTTGATTTATTGAACTGTCTCTTAGCTCAGCAGTATAACTACAGCAAATGAACTGATAACTTCTTTTAAAATCAGCAGTGACTTGATTCAACAATATCTGATTTATTTAACTCTTTATAATTTCAAATTTAACTTATTCTAGAATTTCTAAAACAACATAGATTTTTTTTTCCTCAAAGCTGACATCTTTGCATGCTCTCCTTAGTGATCTGATCTTTTTAAAGCATATAGATTCAAGGGCTTCTTCCTTTGGCAGCATCTTCCTAATGCTACAACCGTTTAGTATAGTTTCTCATGTTGTAGTCATCCCCAGATATAAAAGTATTGCCCTTGCTACTTCTTAACTGTAATTTTGCTACTGTTTTAAATCACAATATAAATATGTTTAGAAATTAGTGGTTTGCTAAAGGGGTCATGACCCACAGGTTGAGAACCACTACTTTAAGAGCTGTTAAGAAGACATTTTAATTAATTAGATTTGTAAGAGATTTATCTAAACACCTACAGCCTTTTCTGATGTTAACTGCTATGGTGGTTAAAATTTCTATTAACAATGAACAGCCAGTCACTTTAGCTAGAAGAACTATAAAGACAGACTGCTTCTTTTTGCATTTATTGTGCTCGTTACACCAGGTAAAGACGATCAATGTAAAGAGAGGGGCTTACTGCATGAACATTAGAGAGAAACCAAGCAGACTGTTTAAACACACGCTCTAGCACAGAGCTGGTCCACTGAGCCCCCCGGAGCCCATTTATCACACACCAGCTTTGCATTTTTCTTTGTAAAGATGTACGACCTTTGCCTATTAGATTTCATTAACGGGGCACCATACAAGGCTCCTTTGCACATGGCAGGCTAGAGAGTGCAACATCCTCGCCTGAAGGATTTGCGGGGAGAGCTCATCTTCAATCTTTGTCCCTGGGAGGCACTTTTAACACCTGCCAACCACAGCACTATCATCAGAAAAACATTTAGAGATTTATCTTCGGGCTGGTAATTATAAGAGATAATTTGTTTGGAGTATGGATCAAGTTGGTCTAGCATAAACAAACTAGAGGCTCAAATTACATGATGAACATCATTAACTATTGATTTAACCACTGCAGGTCTGCAAAGCTCCCCAACATTCTGAAGATGGTGGGCTCCTGAAAACGCACCTTCAGTTCAAACTTTACTGAGAGTCAAGAACTGACTTCTGTGTGTTCTCGGAGTTATCTTGGTTTACACTGTTTTTTTCTTCTTTGGGAGATCTGTGTGTTCTCTAGAAGTCTTGATTTTCTGAACGGTAGGAGACTGAAAATGAAAGAGTCAGACGCAGAAATGATACAGAAAGTAAAAGCGTTTCCTGGAGCACGGAAGGGAATGGCAGCAACTGCTGGCAAACTCTTGGGCTACTTTTCAGGGTTGGTGGAAAAATGTAATAAAAGTGAAAATGGCTGAATATCTATAAGTTTATTGGAACTACTAAATTCCAAGGAATGCATTGTATTCCTTGTGACATGTGAACTGTGTTTCAGGAAAGTTACTATTTAAAACAAACAAACAAACAAACAAACAAAATCACCATAGACTGTCAGATACTTTTATAGGTGAAGATTCTCTGGGGAGAGTTTTAGAGGTGTGGAGCCAGCAGTGTCACATGTCACACAGTACTCCACATTTCTTTCCCCTTGGAAGGCTTTGTTATCTCACAGTCACCTCACAGTCTTCCTGTGCAGTGAGGGAAGCTGGCGTTTGAGCAACTTCTTTACTCTTGATGCTAGGGATTGATCCTGAGGTCTTTCTTCGTGCAAGCTTTCCACCACTGAGCTGCCTTCCCAGACTTGAACCTCGTTTTAAAAGCAAGGACTCAGACACAGAGAAGAAGCTGAGGTTTAAGGACCTCAACCACGTGACGTCATTGGCTCGTTTATATATTCCGCTCTTCTCATCCTGTTTGCCTGCGGAACACCACACCGTAGAAGTAAAACAGCTCTCGGGAGGAAGAGAATGCCCATGGACAAACATGTGCATGCTCAGGTTAGAGGACAGAGCAGAACCGGTGTGGATACCAGCTGCATCCAGCACGGCTCTGTCTCTAAGTGGTTCTGTGGCTCACTGTGAAGAATTACAGCCTCAAGGTCTCAGTGTAGAGAAGCGCCTATACACACAGTAAGCATTCAATAAATGACACCATTAATGCTCTTTAATGCCATCATTAATACTGGCTGCAAAAGAATGGGGGTGGCGATCTCTGTTGATCCTTCCCAAATATAGGTCTATAATTTCCTGTTAGAAATCTCTTGGGCCAGTGATAGACTTTGCCATTTGGAATATTTTTGTTTGAGAAAGGCAAGATGGTGAATATAATGTAAACCATGTGTCAATCACAGCAGAGCTTAGGACAGATTCTCTAAACCACATGGCACTGATACAACAAAATGTCCCAAGGGCACAGAGAAGAATATTTATTCTGAATTTGTTGTCAAAGCTTTACAAAAAGTTGTATGATTTTTAAAGCTTTATAGGTTTCAGAAATGTGTGTAGGGAATGGTTAGCTTGACTACCCTTCTATAAAATGTTAAATATTAAAGTTGCTGGGTAGTGGTGCACACATCTGAAGGCAAAATAATGGGGAAATTTCTGAATTCGAGGCCAGCCTGGTCTACAAAGCAAGTTCCAGGATAACCAGGGCTACACAGAGAAACCCTGTCTCAAAAAATATTTTACACAAGCACACACACACACACACACACACACACACACACACACACACACACACATTATACTGCTTAGCAAAAAGATCAGAGTTGTTTCTGGCTATATGTTTAGGTAAGTTCAGAACTGGCCATTGAAACTGGCATTAAAATCAGTCTCATTATCATTAATTCTGCAAATTAATTAAAATAATGTCTTGTCCAAAAATTACATTTGTTTTCTCAGTAAAAACATGTAGTGGTACCCAGATACTGTATGGGAAATATTTCGCATATTAAGTATTTAGGGGGCAAAAGATAAATCAGTTAAGAGTGCTCACTGTGCAATCCTGGAGACTGGAGTTTGGATTCTAGTTGGGTATCCTGCAAACACCTGCAACTCCAGCTCCAAGGGAGGAGGTGGCCTCTTCTATAAGCACAGTGCTATGTACTCCAACTCACCCACATCCACATCCACTTACAGAGGCACAGACGTACACACATACATGTGTGCATGCATACACATAAATAAATCTTAAAAACAATTTAAAAACACTTCATATTTAATTAAACATTGAAACAGTTAATTAAAAGGGAAATGTGTATTTCATTGGAAATCCCTCTTAGCAAATGATCAGGTAGTACATTAGAAGGTGTTTTTGTGGTTGCTTAATTTACATTTTTGGCAAGTACTTGACACTCAACCACTGAGCTACAACTCCAGGCTAGCCTAAGCTATCTATCTAATAACCCATCTGTCTATCTATCTATCTATCTATCTATCTATCTATCTATCAATCAATCATCTATCTATCTATCATCTATCTATCTATCATCTATCTATCTATCTATCTATCATCTATCTATTTTGTCTAGCTATTTATTTACTTATTATTTAGTTAGTAAGCTGTGCATCTATATTTATCTATGTGCACCTGTGTTTGCACGCATGGAGAATTCAAAAGAGGCTATAACTCCCTATCCAGTCTTTTAAAGCAGATTCTTTCTCTGATCCCGGAACATGAATTTTGACTAGTCCTAGTGATTCTCCTGCCTCTTCCCCCCTCACACAGGGGTTATAGCCATTCATGGGATGCTCAACTGTTATATAAGTGCTCAGATCCTGGCCCTCAGGATTGCTCAAGTGAGCACCACTGAGCCATTTTTCCAGCCCTCAATTCAAGCTTTGATTTGAAAGTTAAGACTCACTCATTATATCATTTTAACTGGCATTTATTTAAATTCACGAATTTGAAACTCTGGCATCAGACTTACAGCTTGGGCTAAGTGACTCTCTGGTGTATGCAAAGCCCAGGATTCAATTCCCACAGAAAGAGGGAAAAATATTCAAAGATAATTTCTAGTTAAAATAATATCAAGATACATTCACAGAAATATAAAAAGTAATCTTTTTATCTAAATGAGCTCAGACGAGATCCGGTGCGTTCAGGGAGGTATGAGCTGGAAGCTTGTTGAACTATAATATACTTTCCATAGACAGAGTTGGCTTAGACTCCAGAGGTTCATGACTGACCCTATTTTGGATCAAATACACTCATTGTTTCACAGAGAGATAAGGTCTTCTTTTCATGTGAGTCTTCTCTAAATACAATAATGTGATCCCGTTTGAAGTTAGTAAGACGCATTCAGCAGTCCCAAATGTCAACAAATTGATGCCAGCAAACAGCATCAGCTGATTTTTCTTAGGAACTGGAACATTGTCCAGAAAGCACGACCAGATGACAGCATGCCACTGCAAACTCAGTGAGAAATGGGTGCTTTGACCACAAGTGGGATAAATGTAACAGCTACAAGTGCAAAAGAGAATAGAGAATTAAAGGTCTAAATGTAAAAACATTAAATAATAAATCAGTTGATGAAAATCCAGGCGATCCCATAATTCTGCACTTTAAAAGAACTTTTAAAATTATTTTATTTTACTATTTTTATTCTTTTAGAATCTATGTGTGTGAACTTATATGTGTGTGGTATATGTGCACTCATGAAGGTCAGAGGAAGGCCTCACATGTCCTGCTTGGTCACTCTGCACCTTGTTCCCTTGAGACAGAATCTCTTACTGAACTTTGAGTTAACAAGATGGCAAGCAAGCTCCAGTGATCCTTCTCTCTCTCTCTCTCTCTCTCTCTCTCTCTCTCTCTCTCTCTGTATGTGTGTGTCTGTCTCTCTGTCTCTCTCTGTGTCTCTGTCTCTCTCTGTCTCTTTCTTTCTCTCTGTCTCTGTCCCTCTCTGTCTCTTTCTGTCTCTCTCTCTCTCTGTCTCTTTCTGTCTCTCTGTCTCTCTCTGTCTCTGTCTCTGTCTCTGTCTCTCTCTCTCTCTCTCTCTCTCACACACACACACACACACACACACACACACACACCAGAATTATAGGCATATGTGCATCTATGTCCAGTTTTTTACATAATGATGTAGATTTGAACTCAGGTCCTCATGTGTAGGCAGTGGACACTCTTAGCCAATGAACCATCTCTCAGCATACAAGAGAATTTTTGTTTGTTTTGTTTTTTTGTTTGTTTGTTTGTTTCTTTGTTTTTAAAGAGCAGCAAAATCTCTAGGGACTATGAAAGGAATGAGACATATTTAATTCTAAAAAAATGTAAAAACTATGTTTAACATACTACAAACAAAGTTAGGATGTAAATGAAATGAAAAAGTCATTTACAATACTTACAGTAAACAAACAAACCCTCACATATACAACCTTAAAAATCTGTAAAGAGAAGCTGGGAAGACAGCTCAGTTGTTAGGAACACTTTCTGCTACTCTAGAAGACAGAGCTTCAACTCTCAGCACACACACAGTGGCTCAAAACTCTTTGGAACTCATGTCCAGGGGATCTGATGCCGACTTTTGCCCTATGTAGGCGCTAGACATGCACACATCCATGCAGGTGAGACATCCATGCATATAAAATAATTTTTAAGTTAGTAAAAAGACTCAACAGAAAACAAAGCAAGAAGTTGAAAACTGGGAGAATAAAAAACAGTTGAAGTTTTAAAGAAAGGTTCAGTGTCATATGTGACCAAGAAAAGACAAATAAGACAGTAATGAGACAGTGATTTCACTACTACCTTTGGAAAAAGAAGTCTAAAGTAAAAGACTGGAAGAGACTGCTTAGGATATGAGGAAATGGCGCTCTTGAGTAAAACTGGTAAGAATACATGATAGAATTTTTTTTAAAACATGTACTTATAATTTTAAAGTTAAAAATTTTATGATTTAATCATTCAGTGGTTTGGGGAAACTATTTTTAAAAATGGAAGTTATACCATGTAAGGATATGTGTGTGAGGATAGAAAAGGAGTGTTTATTCACAGTGACAAAAAGTTAAAACCACCATTGTCCTGCCATGCCGCCTTCAGAGTGACAGTCATACCCACACACTTAAAGCAGGGACCATCTTGTTGATAATAAAAGAGTGAGCTATTTATAGACATTTTCCAGAAGAGAGAAGAAAATTAAGAGAAAAAAGAGAGTATTCTATAATAATGTATGTATTATGATCATATTGTTAATACTGGTTTAATTCCATACTCTAAGTGTACAGATGTGTTTATACATGCATATCTGTGTTTATATGATTTTTGTACACAGAGTTAACAACTTTAGTTCTCTTGAGGGAAGGTACTTACGTGTAGGAACAACTTAATAAATGTTACATCTCTTTTATCATTTTCTTCATAAAGCATGTATTATTTTATGGTGTGGTGTGTTAAAGGGAAGATGGGAGAATGATGAAATGAACCACAAGGGTGTCTTTGTTTTGTACTGTAAAGAGTCTGCACAATATACTCAAGTTTGTCTAAGTACACAAATAAGCACTGGCAGTTATGAGAGTGACTGAGACGCCTTCAGCAACTCATTTGTTAAACAGTCAGCTCCTTCTGAACAAAACGCAAGTCATTATCTACCCAAAGAAGAAAATAGTCTGCAGATGCATCTCCTATGCCAAGCTTAGGGGCTGTGTTATTATAATACTATTCACTTGGCAAATGCCCTTTGTAGGGTCCCACCATTCCAAGGCTTTATACTATCTGACACAACTCCAGGCACATGTCATCAGAACTGAACTGGGAAAGCTCCAGGCAAAGGAAATTCCAGCACAGAGATGGCAGGTAGGCATGAGGTCCCAGCCTTAGCTAAGGAGCTGTTGGTAACTGATAGATGCTGAGAGAGGTAGAGTCAGGGTTCTTTAAGGGCGTGGCCCCTGCTTGGTTGACCTCACTCCAGTGGAAGGCCACACAGCCAAGAGCATTGGCAGTTTAAATTAAACTTGATGGGTTTAGGAGAAAAAAAAAAACAAGGGACACAGTGTTGGGGGCATGGGAGGGGTCCTACTTTTTTGCCATAAGTCAGATTCTGAGGATGCAAAGGTAAAGTTCCTGGTCACTAGGGACTTCAAGACAACAGGAGAAGATGACTAGAAAGAGAATCAAGCAAGCAAAGGGCATGCAGTGACACTCAAGGAGAGGCAAGAATTCGACTGGACCTCCTTAGAAACAGAAGGTAAACTCGAAGCTGCCAGTGGCAAGGTGTGGAGCAGAGCAGACTGGAAGAGACTGCTAATGGGTACAAGGGTTCTTTGAGGGTAATGAAAGTGATCTAATAATATTAGATTACAGTGACCATGGCACAAATATGTAAATGTTCTAAGACCACTGGATTGCAGTCTTAACACGTGAACTTTATAGCATCTACCCTCAACCACCACAAAACTGTGGCAGAGAACCTGATCTGGAAGCTCAGTGTGGGCTTCTTCCAGTCAGGATGACTGATTGAACTTCAGAGAAGAAGTTTCTATCTTGGGGAAGAAGTGGGGGACAGGTATCTTAAGTTGACAGAATGTTGTACCACAAAGCATAGGAGCAGAAAAGATGGAGAAATAAAAACCACATTGTAGGTTGAAACCTACATGCAGGGTTTCAGCATAGGGGGGCAAGAGGTAGGAACTGAGCTGTGGAAGGCATGACTCCAGATGGTTTAGGGAGTGGATGTTGAATGTGCTCACTGTCCACAGAGGAAGATGCTACTTCAACTGACTGGAAAGGTACTTCAAGCACTAGAAGGGTTTGAAGGTGGTAAGAAGGTATGACTAGAGGTGTTAGTGTAAAAGGAAGCAGTAGAGATGATTTGGATTTAAGGCCACAGACGAGAGCCAGATGTGGTAGTCACATCTGTAAATCCAGGTGTGGTGGTGCACACCAGTGAATCCACAAGCCAGAACCAGGTATGGTAGTGCACACCTGTAAATCCAGGGGTGTTGGTGCACACCTGTGAATCCACAAACCAGCACTAGGTGTGGTGGTGCACATCTGTAAATCCAGGTGTAGTGGTGCACATCTGTAAATCCAGGTGTAGTGGTGCACACTTGTGAGTCCAGTCCTGGGAAGGCGGGAGGATATGAGTTCTCGATCAGACTGAGCTATGTCAGTAGTTCAAGGTCATCCTGAACCATGTAGTGATACCCTGCCTCAAAGAATACATGTATGAGGGCATACAGCACAAAGGTGGAACACTTGCCTAGCAACAGCAAAGCTGGATGCAGCATAGGGGGATGCTAAAGGTGAAAGAAAGATAGAAAAACTGCTTGTGAGATAAGACATAAGTCTCTGTTTCAGGTTTTCTACATAGAATTCTCAAATTCCCTAAGTGGTATAGATGCTCTTATAATTTCAAGAGGAGCGTGCTTTGCTCTAATGAACTGACTCTTAGTGGGCTCCCGAGCTGGAGAGCTTGCCGATTAGGTGCATACAGCCACATGTCCATGTGTCCAGCTCCACAGAGACAGAAGCCTCTGTGACCAGGACCTTTCTCAACCATTCCCCCATGCTCTTCTTCATCTGGATGTTCTTTATCCAATCTTATTATCTAAACTACTTCCCTGAGCTTTGCGAGTGATTCTTACAAATTATGATCATCAGAGGGCTCTTGGGAGCCTTTGGTTTATTGTTGGTTTGCCAAATACACAGCTGGTAATTTGGACTGTCAGTGACCACCTGAAGTAGGGCAAGCAGTCTCATAGGATAGTGCCTGTGGAATCTGCACTGGTTCTAGTAAGATGGTGTCAGTGTTAAGCTGTTGGCTAGAGAAGTGGGTGTTAATGAGAATCAGAGAGGTATTTGATTTAGGGAAAGACTACAATATATTTGGTGTCCAGGAGTACAGAATTAAAAGTAGTCTGACCCTACATGGTCTTGGACATATAACCCATGAGTCTCTGTAGCAGGACTGTGGCTTACATGGATGGTTTCTAGGATAGTTTGGGTTGAGTCCACAGCAAAAGGCATGGAAGTTCACTGTTCACTACTGAACTCAACTAGGAGACAACGTAAAGTTAGGAAAAGAAATGACTAACGTTCAACAGAAGGTCCCTGCTGCACCATTTGCCAAGCTTCCTGGCTGCACATATTCACCCATCTAAATCTAGACCCAGAGCATACACATGGTGAGAATGAAGTAGACTTTCCCTTTGCTCCATAAATAGCCTTGGCCCATGCACTCCGCTAGCCAGGCTGGAGGGATAGAACGGCTGTTCACTGAAAGAATGTGGGATGTTCTTCACTGCCAGATGGTAGCAGCTTTCTAGGGCAGATAGGCAAGCAAGCAGACACACACACACACACACACACACACACACACACACACGTGTGTGTGTGAGAGAGAGACAGAGAGAGGAAGAGGGAGAGGGAGAGGGAGAGGGAGAGGGAGAGGGAGAGGGAGAGGGAGAGGGAGAGGGAGAGGGAGAGGGAGAGGGAGAGGGGAGAAAGAGAAAACGTAGTAGGGTCAATAATATTGATATATTCCTGATTGGAATCCAAGAATTAAAAGAATATTACATCTAGCAAGTACTTTGTGTACTTGATAGAAATAAAGTCTTTTATTTTATATTTCAAATTTATAGAGTAAGACTGTTCATAGCAGCCGTATCATTTAAACAAATGATTGTTCCATTTACCCTGGATTCCTCTCTCCCCTCTGCTCTTCTCAGGGGAGGAGGAGAAGCTTTCAATGTGTGTCTCACTGAGAGTGAGGAAGACAAATCCACCATGGAGTGTGGCAGAGCCCTCCTGCTTGGTTTATCTGAATCACCACATTTGGGGAAAGCTCCTATTAAAGTATTGCTAGCAATTCTTTACTGACCCCACCCCCCCCCAGCCCTCAGATAAAATGAGTAGTTAGGTCAGGTTAGATGGCTGTGTTGGTAGAAGGAAGCTGGGGTTCTCTACGTCCAACTCTCCCCTGTCTTACACACCCACACCCACATACACCATACATATATACACATTCTCTCTCTCTCTCTCTCTCTCTCTCTCTCTCTCTCTCTCTCTCTCTCTCTCCCTCCCTCTTTCACACACAGAAAGAAAGAGAGACAGACAGACAGACAGACAGACACACACACACACACACACACACACACACTATAAATCAGAAAAGCAAGCAGTTGGCAGTTGGCGATACAGCGTGCAGTGGAGTACTTGCTCAGCATGCATGAAGCCCTGGGTTCCAATCCCAGTGTTGCATAAAATAATATGTAAGAAAGAAATAGGAGCAGCTGTCATGAACTCATATACTTTTGGGATTAAAATAAAACAAGATGTGAATGTCTAGTTTGAAGTGGGCCTTAAATTCATTTAATTCCATTGCTTACTCAATCCCTTTGCTTAATGATTTTAATACATTTATTTGTGTGTGTGTGTGTGTGTGTGTGTGTGTGTGTGTGCAGCATAACTTTTAACTTGTTTTTCTCCTTCCACCCTGTGAGTCCCAGGAGTAGAACTGAGCGGGTATGTATGTGGTACCGTATAGTAAGGAATAGGTATGAGGCGTGGTAGCAGGCATCTCTACCTGTAAACCATTTGCTGGCTCTGCTCCGTGACCTCATTGGTCAGCTCCTCTCAGCCTCTTATGCTCAGTCTGTCTCTTCCCTGGGACATTTTGTTGATCTGTATTGAGCAGTACCAGGCCAGGGCCTCCTGCCTCAAACAACACCCTACTCAATTCTTCAGTTCCTTCAGCCTCACTCTGATGGGCAGTCATGAGCCTTGGGCTGAATGCTTCTGTAGATGAGAAAGCCATTTCCATCTGAGATGGCTCATTCCATCTTTGGCTATGATATGAGAAAGCTTTCACTCTCCATGGAAGCAAAATTATGTCCTTACACTTTCCCCCACTAACTTTTAGTTTCCTGAATAAAAGATATACATCAACAATGAATATTTAGGTACTCAAAGGTAGGAAAATCTTATTTCAGTTCATATGTGAGAGAAAATATGGTGCATTTTTTGACTTAACCTAATAATCAGTAATTAACCCAATAATCAGCAATTTCATGTATTTTCCTGAAAATGATATAATTCTTCTTTATGGTTAAAGAAATCTCCATTATGTGTATATGTAACATTTTCTTTAAGCATTCATTAGTTGATGGATATCTACTGTCTGTTGGGGGCCGACTTTTAGCAGAAAGCGGCTATCAGCTTTGCAGCCATCTTGAGCCATATACCCTGACATGAGACTTGAATTGCAATAGCCTACAACAGCTGAGCACACTCCGATAATCTTAGTTTAGATACCTTGAGATTAAAGGTGAGTGAGATTAAAGGTGTATGAGATTAAAGGTGTGTGAGATTAAAGGTGTGTGACTTAGAAGTATAGAGATCAGAGTTAGAGACAAGACCTAAGGGCATGATTAAAGGTGTAACTTAGAGGCGTGGCTTAGAATCAGAATATAGAAGACAGAACCAGACATCAGACCAGAGAGAGATTCATACACATCAGACATTAGGTAGAGTCTGCCCTCACCCTCGCTCTTGCTGAAACCCGACCTGCAGACCGGAGCAGCAGCTTGGGCCGGGATACAGTGGCCGCCCAAACGTGGGTCGGCCCGGGCCTCAACATTTTGCCTGGGCTGCAACATTTATTTTGGCCGCCCCAACTTGGGGCTAGTGCGGTCCCCAACATTAACTGTCTGGTTCCATATTTTGGCTATTGTCAATAGAGCTCCAATAGACATTGGCATGAAGGTATCTCTGTTATACACTGACAGACTCCTTTGCATACATTCCCAGGGGTGGTACAGCTGGATCATATAGTTCTACTTTTTAGTTTATTAAGGAACTTCTTTATTTATTTCCATAGTCATTGGACTAATTTATATCACCAGAAGCAATATATAAAGACTTTTTCCCCACATTCTTACCTGTATTTGTTGTTTTTGCATTCTTTCTCTCTCCCCACCACCGTGTGTGTGTGTGTGTGTGTGTGTGTGCAAACTCAGTATCTGTTCTCACTTTCCACCTTGTGTACACAGGCTAACTGACCCACAAGCTCCCCTGTGTTGTCCCTGTCTCACAGGAATTACAGACACGTGCGCTGCCTGCTCGTCAAGGGCTTGATCCACTGAGCCATTTCTCCAGTCCATTGTTGTTGTCATTTTAAGGACAGACATTTTAACTAGGGTGAGATGGACTCTCAATTCAGTTTTGGTTTGCATCCTTGGTGGCTGTGTCTTCTTTTAAGAAGCCCCATTCATTCTGTTTGCTTGGTGAATGATGATATGATTTGTTGTTTGAATGATTTGTTTCTTTGAGTTCTACATATGTCTGGGGCATTCTAATTCATGAGTCAGAGTGACAGCAGGGAAAGGTGGTGGCCAAGTATGGGAGTCATGCCTGTGACACTGCTTCAGTGGCCTGGTCAGCTGGTGTTGCAGCCCCACATGTGGTTTGTGAAGTCAACGCTTCTTTCTGTTGACTTGCATATATGCTGCTCTGTGGCAGCAGCTGGGAGCTGGTGCTTTCTGTCTGTTTTGGTTTGTTTGTTTGTCTTATCTTAGTGGTTTTAATGACCAGGCCTTGCTAGCCCAAAAGGGCCTTGGGTCTGTGATCCTCCATCTTTTGCCTGCCAGCTAAGGTGATTATCAACACATGTTACTGTGCCTGGAAGGGGCTGCTGTGTTTGTATTCTTTCCCCGTTTTGTTGACAGCCTTTGCTCTCTCAGGCATTCAACTTCCCCAGCATTCAATTGCTTGCTCTCTACAGGGCTGCAACCTGAACGCAAGCCTCGTCCTGAGAGCCACAGCTCTCAGTTCTTCCATGTATTTTAGCTAATCATGTTGGCAACTCTTTAAAAACGTATATTTATTGAAGTGCGTGTTTCTGTGCGTGTGCATACACATGTGTGTGGCTGCCCACAGAAGCCAGAAGAACGTATCAGATTTCCTAGGGCTACAATTAGAGGCAGATGTTCGCCTCCCATTGCAGGTGTTGGGACCTGAAGTCTGGGACTCTGCACAAGCAACAATAGCATCTAACTTCTGAACCATTTCTCCAACCCGTATTTGGGCAACATTTAAAATGTCTAAAGTTTGGCCTTGGTCATTTGAACTACCAGGAAAGAAGTGGTGTATTCCATACAAACATCCTATCATGTCCTATTGAATCATCTACCAATGGACTTATCTCTCACTCTTTAAAAATGATTTTTTAAATTTATTATGTGTGGTATGTGTGGATATATGCTCACCCTTGTGCACAAATGTGGAGGCCAGGAGTCAGTATCTGCTGTTGTTTCTTTATTGCTCTCCACCTTATGTTTTTTGAGATGGGGTCTCTCACTGAACCTGGAGCTCCCCCTTTTACACTATATTGCTGGCCAGTGAGCCCCTGGGAACCTCGTTGCTTGTTCCTCATCCCTTCCTTAGCACTGGGATTATAGGTGACTGCCACATGCCAGGCTTTTTAAGTGGGTTCTAGGGATCCAAACTACAGCCCCCATGCTCACATACCAAGTACTCAGTAAGCCTTCCCTCCAGTCCTGGCAAGGGTCTTTCTTTTTTTTTTTTAAGCTTAAGTTTTTAAGACTCTTGAAGGTTTCATACATTAATTGAGCTTCTTTGTGGACTTTACAGGCCTTTCACTTCCTGTTTTCTGGTCCTTGAATGGCTAAGGTTATCCTGGTAGTTCAGATACTTGTTTTTCATCTGGCCAATTACGGGGGACCTTTCACAAATCCATCACCTCTGTTTTTAAATCTCCTAAAGCTTCCTGTCCTGCCTCTTTCTCTTTACTACTTACTCATCTTTTAACTTCACCCTGCAATGTATTAAATAGATGGTTAATGAGGTCCCTGTGTATTCTCTGGTCCCAACTTATTTCACTTCAAGGCATTTTCAAATCCTGCAATCATGTTACAGATCTGTTTATTACTTTATTATCCATCCATCCTGTGCCCAATAGAATGCCAGGTCTATGATGATGGATGGGACTTTTTCATATTCTTATTGTGCCCTTGATGTTAGAAATACTGGCTGTTCCATGGCAGATATTAATAGATACTTACTTACTGAATAAATGAATGAATAAATAAATAAATAAATAAATAAATAAATACGGAAGTATACACGCAGATGTTGATGATCAGGTCAGATGTAAGTGAGCACCGTCCACTAGACTCTGGGATATAAGCATGTTAAGCTACCATCCCCTGAAGATTTGCATGTTTATCATACAAGATGCTAAATTGGTCCAAGGATATGTGAGGGAAGAGAGTTAAGCAGAAGAAGGAGAAGAGGAGCTACCCTACCATGCTGTAAAATAGGCTGTGTGTCCTAATGTGTCTGTACAAATAACAGATCCTTGTATCACATGAACATGCAGGAACTGGCCTCAACTTTTATCTTGGGTTAACCACCCTAATAACCCTCTGGTGCTCACTGGCTAGATGGTGCTGTTCCTGTGGCCTTCCCTGCATGCAGGGTTAGGGGAGGGGTGGGATGCAGTGTGTGTGTTGGGGGGCGGGGTGCAGCTGGAGCACCTGAGAGCAAGCACTAGGCTGGGTGGCAAAGCTTCCTCCACTTTCCCAACAGCTGTACTCTTTGCCAACCCAAGCATTTTACAAAAATCTCATTAGGCATCAAATGCTCTCTGCCAAGCTGTGTCCAGAGGGCATTGTGGCCTCCCTAGAGGGCTCTCTGGAGTCTCCAAAAGGTAATAGGATGAGGGAAAGCCAGGGTATTAAGAAGTGGAAAACGAAGGATCCATTTAAAGTTTGTGATTGGTTGTCATGGAAACTGAAAGGCTGTTTCACACTAAGAGACCCTGGGGTGGCGGTTTCTGGGCTGTATATTTTCTCCTCTGTCATATTTAAGTGTGGGATTTGCAGCAGATCTCCGGGCTGGATTAGCAGCACAGTGTCTAATCGGTATTAATCTCCCCAATGTCACCAAGACCGCCTATCAATCTGCATAAATTCTATGGCAAAACTTTAGGAAGAAACGCTATTCAAAGCAAATGATGCATCAAATTCAAACAGGCCATCAAGATTGCTAATGGATTTTAATAGCAGCTATTACTCCATAATAGTATTTTCCCAACAGCCGTTTGTTGATACAACTCGTTTACAAGACCTTTATGTCCAAGCCCAGGAGACAGCCGCCACTCATTTATAATCATTTGCTTCCACCTACAAACAAATGCTACTTATTTGCATTTGTATGATCTACAGATCTGACCCACTCCCACCTCATTCAATGAGACTAACTGCGAATATTACAAGCTAGATTGATTAGTTAATATTTAGATGCACTACTGCAGGAATAAGAAAGACTGCAGACTGGCAAACTCAAAAGAGAAGACTTATAGATTGCTTAGCTGCATTCTGAGCTGGGATGGTTGTTGCAAACTGCTTTTTTAGTACTAGGTAAATCAGTAACGACCCAATGTTGGATTCAGATAGAAGCTTCTGAAACCTAAGGAGCTGTAAACTAGCCTGAGTTTACAGCCTAAAGTGGCGGTAAACCCCCAGCTGAACGACAAGCAGAGTGCTCCTGATAAAGTCATTAGACTGCTCAATGAATGTGAGGGCATCTATTAAGGAAAAGAAAACTTTACTTCTTATGCCATAGCTAAGGTTACAGCTTGTAGAATACATACAAGAGTATAAACTCACAAAGTCTCACCTAAAGAACACATTAAAAATGCAGATGCCTGGGCCCGTTGGCCAGAGATATAAGGAGAAGCCCAGGAAGTCATATTTAACCATGGCTCCAGGGGATTCTGTGCTAGTCTGCTGGGGAATCACATATTGTAAAAATTCAGGGAAAATGGCACTTGTTCATAAATTGTAACTAAAATCTTGGTGCTAAGCTCTAATGACTTCAAAAGTATGCATTGGAAGCCTTTGTAAAATATCATCTGAACATTTGTTTTCTTAATTTTGCTTACATTTGTTTAGTTTTGCAAATTTAGAGAAGTATTTCTTATTAATATTTTTCTTTCAGTAAATATCTAGCTACAATCAGGAAGTTAAAGAAAAATACAAAGTTTATTTTTTTCTTACAAAACTTACAAAACTTCTTTAGAAAAATAGCAAAAGAAGTAAAAAAAAATTAGCTTTTAAAATAATCTAAATAAGTGTTAAAGAAATACAGACAGGTATACTTCTAGGTGTTTTTTTTTTTTTTTTTTTAAATTTTTTTTTTTTTTTTTTTTTTTTTTTTTTTGTTTTTTTTTTTGTTTTTTTTTTGTAGCTTGGGGACTGTTACTGTATAAAACTGCAGTGAACTTTTGGAACCAAGTGTGCCTGGGTGAAATGCAGGGCCAGGCGAGGGTTCTCCCACTGCCTGGGCAAGGCTGATTTGCTTTTAGTGGACTCTGTGTGGGTTCCTTGTGCCTACTGCCCAGGAGAGGTTGAGGGGCTTTGCTTAATGTTGCAAAGTCAGTAGAGTAGGAACCCCAGGGGAGATGACTGCATGGCTGCATGGGGTTAGGAAGGATGCAGGCATCTTACACCCGTGAATTCAGTAGGCCATATAACATGGACATAATATTTCATCCCCTCACTTAAGCCTCTGCACAATTTGGATGGTGTGTATCACTTAAGCATGAGAAGGCCACCATCCCAGGGAATTCTTATACCTGTACATCAGAGCACAAAACATTTAGATAACAAATGGTTGGAGACTCAAAGCCAAAGCTGGTCCTACATTTCCATACAAAACCTTAGTCAGGCAGAGGTCAAGGCGATAAAGACTGTGTGTGGGGTGGGGAGGAGTCAGAGGCAGATAGAATGAGCCCGTAGAGGCTGTCATGTTCTAGTGGAGCAGGTGTGTGCTGGGAAAGCAGACTGGGCATAGAGAATGCTCCCCTTTAGCTGCAGACTATCCTAGCCCTGAGGTGATGCTCTAGCAAGGGGGTGGAAATGTAGGGGTGAGGGGTCTGGCTGCTGCTCCCTTCCTGTGTTAGTCTTCCACCCTGGAGACAACCAGGGAGGTCTAATGGAGATGCACTATGGAAGCCTGCCTGCCTGAGCTCTTGTATGACTGGAAAACTCGTCATGGCATCTCTCGGGATTGCCATTGCTTCCCTTAGAAATTAACAAAATAAAATAGAAAACATCAATTCCATTTTCCACCTTTCTTAACCATCTGCAAACATTAAATGAAAAACTTCAGAAATAAACAGATGATGAGTTCTAAGCTGCACATCAGTCTGTTCCTCATCTCGCACTCCTTGCCTCATCCCTGTCCTTCCATGATTCATCCTATCTGTAGCCACCCAGCATCTACCTGTTATTACACCATTGCAGTTCTTGTGTTCAAGTAACCCTTGCTTTACTTAATAGTGGTAGTTTGTATCTGTCAAGGAAGCTGCAAAAGGCTTCCTTTTAAGAGAAAAGGTGAGAGGGCTGGAGAGATGGCTCAGTGACTGCTCTTCTAGAGGTCTTGAGTTCAATTCCTAGCAACCACATGATGGCTTACAACCATCTGTAAAGGGATCTGATGCCATCTTCTGGTGTGTCTGAAAAGAGTGACACATACACTAAATAAATAAATAAATAAATAAATAAATAAACCTTTTAAAAGAGAGAGAGAAAAGGTGAAAGTTTTCAATTTAGGAGGAAAGAAACATTTTCAAGTTATTAAGATTTACTCTGTCATTACAGCTAATCATTTATGGTGCCTGGTTTATTATAAGTTACACTTGGTCATAGTGACATATATGCTAAGTTTGTATCTTAAGTACCATAAAGGCTCATGTGTTAAAGCTCTGTCTTCACCTTGTGGTGCTGCTAGGAGGTGATGGAGCTTTAGGGGATGGGACCTAGAGAAAGAGTAGGTCATTGAAATCACATTTTTTATTGGATATTTTATTTATTTATAATACAGATGTCATCCTCTTCCCCCATTTCCCCTCCCTAGAACTCCCTATCCAATCCCCCTTCCTCTTTTTATGCTTTTATACTATCTTGATTTCATGCATTTATTAAGGTCAGTTCTAGGTTGAGGGTCTAGCAATACAATAGATGCAAATAGTCAATGAACAAGCAAGACAATAAACACAAATAGTCAAAGAAAAAGCAAGGCATTAAACCCAGTTACATAAACACTCCCATGATCACTGTTTCTAAGGGCTTATCAGGATGAACAAAATATCTGAGCCTACTTCCCTATCCTAGCCCAAAGTCATTTTCATGTCTGAAGTCTACTTCCTTGCTCTAGTCTAAAATTTAGAATCCTGTCTGAAATTACTTCTTTGTTCTGGCCTAATAATTAGATTTCTGCCTGAGATTACTTCTTTGTTCTAACCTACAATTTAGACTCCTACCTGAAATTACTTCTTTGTTCTAGTCTAATGTCAGATTCCTGCTTGAAGCCTACTTCCTTGTCCTTGGCCAATGTCATATTCCTGCCAAGCAGCCTATTTCGTTGTCCTTGGCCCATGTCAGCTTCTTGCCAAGCAGCCCCAAAAGCTCTCCACCTCTCCCCCTTTTTTATTTCATTAACAAGACTGATCCTGTCTTAGGCCAGTCTGACAAGAATGCCTTCCTTACCCATCATGGAATACGCATTATCAAAAGCAATGCACTTCTGTCTTAGATTGTTAAGGTTTTGTGCATAATCTTACCTGCCCTTGGCTTGCCAGCCTGTTAATTTAATAACTCTGTCTGGGGGTCCATTTTCAGGTTCAAGCCACGTACTTGGCTGCCAACATGTTGATGTTGTTGAAGAAAAGCTTTAACACAATGGGCAGAAATAAAAGTATTCCCAGAACAAAAAGGGCTAGCACGATCAAGCTATATATGCCATTCTTGAAGCTTGACCAAAATAGAAATACTGACCTCAGGCCATGGGAAATTTTATCTGCAGTATCTACCACATCAACGCTCAGCAGAGCAGCATTCTTGAAATTCATAAGCTCCCTATGTATCATTAAAACATCTCAAGAGGTGTTGATTTAACACATTTTATTTTTCATTGGATATTTTATTTACATTTCAGATGTAATCCCCTTTCCTCCCCACCCAGAAACTCCCTATCCCATCGCCCCTCCTCCTGCCTCCATGAGGATATACACCTACCCCCCTCCCACTTCCACGTCCTCACCCATGATTTCCCCCATACTGGGATGTCCAGCCTTCACTGGACCAAGGACTTCCTCACCCACCTATACCTGACACTGTCATCCTCCCCTACATATACAGCTGGAGCCATGGGTCCCTCCCTATGTGCTGGTGGTTTAGACCCTGGGAGCCCTGGTTGGTTGGTATTGTTGCTCTCCTCATGGTGCTGAAAACCCTTTCATGTCCTTCAGTCCTCCCTCTCACTTCTCCATTGGGAACCCCATGATCAGCTCAATGGTTAGCTGTGAGCATCTGCCTCTGCACATTTCAGGCTCTGGTAGACCCCTAAGGAAAGAGTTATATCAGGCTCCTGTCAGCATGCCCTTCCTGGCATCCACATTAATGTCTACTCTTGGTGACTGCACATGGGATGAATACTCAGGTGGAGCAGTCTCTTGATGGCTCTTCCTTCAGTTTCTGTCCTACGATTTGTCTCCATATTTGCTCCCACCCACACTTTGGTCTTCCTTGTTCATGAGCTTCATGTGGTCTGTAAGTTGAATTTTGGATATTGCGAGCTTTTGTGATAATATCCAATTATCAGTGAGTGCATACCATGTGTGTTCTTTTGTGATTGGGTTACCTCACTCAGGGTGATATTTTCTAGTTCCATACATTTACTTAAGAATTTCTTGAATTCATTGTTTTTAATAGCTGAGTAATATTCCATTGTGTAAATGTACCACATTTTCTGTATCCATTCCTCTGTTGAAGAACATCTGGGTTCTTTCCAGCTTCTGGTTATAAATAAGGCTGCTTTGAACATGGTAGAGCATGTGTCCTTGTTATATGTTGGAGCATCTTCTGGGTATATGCCCAGGAGTGGTATAGCTGGGTCCTCAGGTAATGCTATGTCCAATTTTCTGAGGAACTGACAGACTGTTCCAGAGTGGTTGTACCAGCTTGCAATCCCACCAACAATGGAGGAGTGTTCCTCTTTCTCCACATCCTCACCAGCATCTGCTATCACCTGAGTTTTTGATCTTGGCCATTCTGACTTGTGTGAGGTGGAATCTCAGGGTTATTTTGATTTGCATTTCCCTGATGACTAGGGATATTAAACATATCGTTAGGTGCTTTTCGGCCACTTCAGTTTCCTCAGTTGAGAATTCTTTGTTTATCTCTGTACCCCATTTTTAATAGTGTTATTTGGTTGTCTGGAATCTAATTTCCTGAGTTCTTTGTATATATTGGATATTAGCCCTGTATTGGATGTAGGATTGGTAAAGATCTTTCCCCAATCTGTTGGTTGCCATTTTGTCCTATTGACAGCATCCTTTACCTTACAGAAGCTTTGCAATTTTATGAGGTCCCATTTGTCAATTCTTGATCTTAGAACATAAGCCATTGGTGTTCTGTTCAGGAATTTTCCCCCTGTGCCTAGGTATTCGAGGGTCTTCCCTACCTTCACTTCTATTAGTTTCAGTGTATCTGGTTTTATATGAAGGTCCTTTATCTACTTGGACTTGAGCTTTGTACAAGGAGATAAGAATAGATCAATTTGCATTCTTCTACATGCTGACCTCCAGTTGAACCAGCACCATTTGTTGAAAATGCTGTCCTTTTTTCACTGGATGGTTTTAGCTCCTTTGTCAAAGATCAAGTGACCATAGGTGTGTGGGTTCATTTCTGGATCTTCAATTCTATTCCATTGATCTTCCTGCCTGTCTCTGTACCAATACCATGCAGTTTTTATCACTATTGCTCTGTAGTACAGTTTGAGGTCAGGGATGGTGATTCCCCCAGAAGTTCTTTTATTGTTGAGAATAGTTCTCACTATCCTGGGTTTTTGTTATTCCAAATGAATTTGCAAATTGCTCTTTCTACCTCTATGAAGAATTGAGTTGGAATTTTGATGGTGATTGTATTGAATCTGTAGATTGCTTTTGACAAGATGGCCATTTTTACTATATTAATCCTGCCAATCCATGAGCATGGGAGATCTTTCTATCTTCTGAGATCTTCTTTGAGTTCTTTCTTCAGAGACTTGAAGTTCTTGTGATACAGATCTTTTACTTACTTGGTTAGATTCACACCAAGGTATTTTATGTTATTTGTGACTATTGTGAAGGGTGTCATTTCCCTAATTTCTTTCTCAGCCTGTTTATCCTTTGAGTAGAGGAAGGCTACTGATTTGTTTGAGTTGATTTTATATCCAGCCACTTTGTTGAAGTGGCTTATCAGGTTTAGGAGTTCTCTGGTGGAAGTTTTAGGGTCACTTAAGTATACTATCATATCATTTGCAAAAAGTGAAATTTTGACTTATTACTTTCCTATTTGTATCTCTTTGACTTCCTTCTGTTGTCTAATTGCTCTGTCTTGCACTTCCAGTAATATATTGAATAGGTAGTGAGAGAGTGGGCAGCCTTGTCTAGTACCTGATTTTAGTGGGAATGCTTCAAGTTTCTCTCCATTTAGTTTGATGCTGGCTACTGGCTTGCTGTATATTGCTTTTACTATGTTTAGGTATGGACCTTGGATTCCTAATCTTTCCAAGACTTTTAACATGAAGCGATGTTGAATGTTGTCAAATGCTTTCTCAGCATTTAGTGAGATGATCACGTGGTTATTTTTTAGTTTGTTTATATAGTAGATTACGTTGATGGCTTTCCAAATGTTGAACCATCCCTGCATTCCTGGGATAAAGCCTACTTGATCATGATGAATGATTGTTTTGATGTGTTCTTGGATTTGGTTTGCAAGAATTTTATTGAGCATTTTTGCATTGATATTCATAAGGGAGATTGGTCTAAAGTTTTCTTTCTTTTTTGTGTCTTTGTGAGGTTTAGGTATGAGCGTGATTGTGGCTTCATAGAACAAATTAGGTAGTGTTCCTTCTGTTTCTATTTTGTGGAATAGTTTGAAGAGAATTGGTGTTAGGTCTTCCTTGAAGGTCTGATAGAATTCTGCACTAAAGCCATCTGGTCCTGGGGTTTGTTTGGTGGGGAGAATTTTAATGACACATTTTTGAAGGAAACACTAGAATCTCAGTCCCTCTGCTTCTATGTTGTGTGTGTGTTCCAATTACCACTTTGGTATTAAATAAATTGTTTTAGATAAGGTGTATACTGACAAAGAACTTGTCACTTGGATCTAATGTGGCTGCTGAATATAGACCAGAGCTGCAGTTGGCTGGCTGCAGAGTCTGTAGGTGTTGCTGCAGCCTCCAATGTATCACCTGGTAGGCACTCTACATGCTTGAAGGAGTAAATAGGTGATTGAGTGAATGGCTGGATGAATGAATGAATGGGTGGGTGACTGTTAGAATCAAACTTAAACTTCCACCATGACGCCAACTTCACCATCAACTTTTGTCATCAAACTTTCACCATTAGCTACTTTCCTGGTATCTTTATTTCTATTACCAATATTATGTCAATCATAATATCATAGGACAGGTGTCAGAAGCCATCTAAGAAAGACTAAGGCATGCATGCAAGTAAATTTTCTGGAGATGGTTCACCATTTTTTGCATGGCCTGCTATGGGTGAGCTCTGAAAATGCAGGGTCCTTAGAGACCTCATCCCAGGATTGCTTTTTGCTGCTGGTATGCCCTTCCTACCACTATCACACAGCCTAATGATTTCTGGGCATCAGGCCACCCTATTGGGAAGATTTTCTGCAGATCAACATGAAAATGCACTTTCTTGTATTAATGCTATTTAGACGAATTAATGCTTTTATAAGATTCCTTATTTGATTCAAGTAATTTTAGGAAGAAAGTTTTAGGAGATGGTTTTATTTATTTTGCCAGAAAAAATGTAATAAAGTTAGAATCCAGAATAGAATATGCCCATTCATCATGGGAGTAAGTAAAGGCTGCATAATAAAGAATACAATAAACTTTCACTATTATACTAAAAAGAGAAATAGGCTTGGGACAAATTTGTTATCAAGGAAAAGCATTCATTCTAGGTCAGATTTAAAGATGGAGCCACAGGTGTGGACTATGAAAAAAGGGAGCCCATGTGAAACTGTTGCTTTGAACTTATACTGAGCTTATAGAATGAAACACTGCTTTGAAGTTACTATTGACATCCTTCTGTAACTAAACTTTTGTGTAACATTTTATCTATGAGGTAATTTTCTAAAGATTTTTTTTGTCTAAGAAGGTATAAGAAGGCCAAAAAGAAAAAATAAAGTGTGGCATTTGTGGCTCAGCCCCATTCACAAAATGTATATATGTATGTGTCTGTTTGCCTGTATGTATGTACATACATACATATGTAGGTATATGTATGGAAGTATGTATGAACATTTGTGGAGTTGATGAGACAGGTGATTAAGCCTGACCAACGTGTGTGTGTGTGTGTGTGTGTGTGTGTGTGTGTGTGTGTGTAAATGATTTTCTTTCTTTTCCTTTCTTTTCTCTCTCTTGAACCAAAGAGAAAACAGCCCTAGCAATTAAGTCTTTTTTTTCTTCATCTTAATCCTCTGCTGCTGCCAGCAGGAGTTTATTATCAGAAACCAGCAGCATTTAGCCACAGAATAGTAAGAAATCGGCACTTATTAGCACAAAATAGTAATAGGGAGAAATAAACTAGCGCTTATTAGCACAAAATAGTAAGAGAGTTACAAGGCTAGAGACCATCTTGACCTTCATCTGATGCTGTGTCCCACCTTATACTGTCTATTCTAAAGGCCAGGTCAGGAGCCCAGCAGAAAGGCACTTGGGACTGTTTTCTCATACTGTAGTAATACATTATTATAGAAATATCTTTTAAATTCCAAGAGACTGGAACTTCTGCTGGATCTCAAAGCCAATTAATAATACACCTTGAGATCATTTAAGCCTTTAGACTGTTGTTCTTCGGTGTACTCAGCCTGTTTGTCTAAACTGCTTTTAAGAGAACAATGTAACACTCAGCCTTACTTGTTTTGGATTTCCCAGGTAGTTAGTTTTTATAACCTAAGATAATATGTATACCTAATCTTAAATTACGTATTCTTCCAAGCCCCTGACTCAGAGAGAAATACATGTGTGCTATGACCATCATTTGCTGAAAACAGCAAACAGATAGAAAAACAACTATATGTAACAAATACCATAAAAATACGTTATACAATTACCTGCCTTAACTCCTGAAAACAACATATGAGATCATTTGCAAAGCATCTGCTTACAGCACTGAGCGCCCAAGGGTCAGTAGGGATTAGCTGGAGCACAGAGCTTAATCCCTTGTAAAATTCTGTTAAAGATTCTGTAACAGGTCCCCCCCCACACACGTGATGCTTTCTTTGCTATTTAATAAATACAAAGCAAAAGCCCTTTGTTAGGAACAGTTGGATGCACAGTTATGCATTAGGCAGGGACAAGGATAAGACACAAACATTGGCAAGAGAGGAATATCAAATACATACAGACTACAGACAAACCAGAAACCACACATTACAGATAGAAGATATGGGAAGAGAAGTGGAGAGTTCATTTTGGGCTTGCTCTCAGTCAAATGAATTCAGGAAGTAATGAAATTTCTTTCCTTAATGAAATACCAACACATTTTGGTGTCTCTCAGTCTATCTTTAATGTATTTAATCAACACAGTATTCATCTGTCCCCCTTCATCTCCTAGTGTATCCTTCTAGACGAAGGACTCTACTGTAACCAAGCTAAAAGCCCTGGCTCCATCAACACACTTGAAACTCGCTGCGCCCATGCCTAGCAAGAAATGTATACCTATCAAGACTCAGCAGAATTTTGCAATAGGTAGGTAAGCCAAACTGAGTACAACTCTTTGAATCTTCGTGTTAAAAATTAGACAGGAGCCTCATCTAGGACATTTGGAACTCCCTCATGCCTTCCTGCCTGCCAGCCTGAGACTTATCTTCAGTATAGCTTCTGTTCCATCATCCCTATTCCCAGGACACAAAGCATGTAGGCTTCTTCACAGTAGCAGACTCCAAGGAAGGTGACTTGTATCTGTGAGAAAAGGTTGCTTATACTTGTGTTGGGCATACATGTGCCATTCAGAATATGTCATCTGTAGCAAAGCACTGCAGAGCTTAACTATCCATACAATCTCAAATTTATGTGTAGGGGTCTCTAACCATGAAAGGAACAATAGGCGTATTCTCCTTAGTGTGTAGTAGGTCTCACTTCGTAGACTGCACTTGTACACCTTCATCCCTGGGCACCGGAGACCAGGCATAAGCGATTGCTTTTCTTTTTACTGGAAGCTTTTTCTTATCTAGTTTTGTATTTTAAATTACTTTTTTTGGTCACTAGGTGGCTCTGAATTTCCATTGAAAACTAAGACCTTAAGAAATACTGACAAACATAGGCATTTCCTTTTGTCAAAAAATTAAAACCTTTTTATACTTGAGACCATTAATCAGAAGCTCCCAATATCTCCATGAACTTCTATTAACAGTCTGCATGCCTCTGACATTTGGGAGACATTTTGATAATTTCATGTGAAATGGTGACTATCAAGATGGTCACACATGCAGTTTTTAAACAGTTTACAAACCAGAGGTCAGGTAGTACCACACTAAAGCTGTAAGGTACTAGGAATAGTCCAGCATTTGCCTTTTGATTTAAGAGAAGCCTTGAAAGTATCATCATGTAATTTAATACTGCCTTAAAAGCTTTTCTGATTAGGGATGAGGTAATGGCTCAGTTAGGAAAGTCTTTGCAGTGGAAGCTTGAAGGTGTACCATTGAACACCAGCACCTAAGGAAAGCTGAGCGTAGTGGTGTACTCCAGGAACCCTAGCGTTTGAGACGGGGAAGCAGAAAGACTGGCCAGCTAATCTGGCTGCAGCAGTTCACTGAGAGACACTGTCTCAGACTAAGGTGCAGAGGGGTGGAGAAAGATACCTGACATCTACCTCTGGCCTTTACATGCACTCACATGGGCAAGCATGTTCGCATACATGCATACATACATACATACATACATACATACAAACACACATATGAGGTGGGGTGATTCTTTAAGTGTATATTAACTACACACACACACACACACACACACACACACACACACACACACACACACACATGGGGCAGGGAGATTCTTTAAGTATATATTAGCTACTCCAGGACTGACCAATTTTTTAACTTTGATTTGTATGTTTTCACGGATAAAATGGCTGCCATCACTCTCAGTTGGATCTTCTGCTCCAGCCCTACTGACTGCTTGCTGCCTCTGAAACATATCCACACACACAACTGTGTTCTTTCTTACCAGTACGTAATTTTCCCTCTCTACTTCCAACCAATACACTTCTCCTCATTGTTCAAGTCCGATGTTAAATCATTTGACATCTGGAGTCTTCAATCATGACAAGGAGCCTGGTGTCAGAGCCAAGGCCACCTCAGCTTAAAGCCCAGTTACATTGTTCACTGGCCATGAGATGCTTAGAAAGTTAATTGGTTTTGATTTCTTCGCCCATGTGTATCAGTGACAGAGTCCAGTGATGTGTATGAAAGTCACATGAATAGGACTGTGCTAGTCAATTTTTTGTCAAGTTGATACAAGCTAGGTCACCTGGGAAGAGTGGACCTCGACTGAGAAAAGCCTCTATCAGATTATCTCTTAGGAATGTCTGTGGGACATTTTCTTGATTAATAATTGACAGGGGAGGGCCCAAGACACTATGGGTGGTGCCACCCCTGGAAAGATGAGCCTATGTTGTATAAGAATTCAAGCAGAAGAAGCCAGGAGGAGCAAGCCAGTAAGTAGCTTCTCTATGGCCCCTGCTTTAGTTCCTCCCAGGTTCTTGACCTGACTTCCCTTCATGATGAGCTCTAACTTGGAAGCTGAAATAAACCCTTCAAATTCTGAGTTGCTTTGGGTCCCGGTGTTCATCACAGTAATTGGAGTCGAACTAGAAGAAGGGCTGAGAACTCTGCCTGGATCCCACACGATCTCTAAGAGAATGAAAGGCATGGAATGAATACAGTCCAACTGAGTAAGCTCTAAGTAAAGCATATCTGCTTCTTTGTGAGTGTGCACACTGCACTTGAGTGTTGTGACTCCTCTCACATCTCTCCTAGACTAAACATACACCATGCACATGAAGTGTAGGTTGGCTCTCTACATGCCTGACTCTTCCAGTGGACTGTGTAGGACAAACATAATGAGCAGTTGGCGTTTCATACCTCACTAGCCCCAGTCAAGTACTTGTATGTCACCTAGCTACTGTCCTTGTTTCTTCCACATTATGGTGAACGAGAAAATGAATCAGGAAGATTTCCCTGTGTAAAAGGGATACAAGACGTAAGCAACAGGAAAAGAAAGGAAATTAAATGAGGTGCCATAGGCTATGGATTGACAACACCCCACTGTTGGAGAGCTACTGGCAAAGGTAAGAATCCCAGTGTAGAGTCAGCTTCTAGACTTCTAGAAGTGACATGTCAGTCTCTATATTTTTTTTTTCAGACAATGATATGGTATCAAGGGAAGGGCAATTCACTATTCATTAATAAATTCAGTCACCGATTGTCTCATGAAGCAAATGTTAAAACTTCTGCATGTTGGACAGTGTTTTCAGCCTTAGTAATCAAACCTTCCACAGGACAGACCATTCTGTGGGACTTTTAAGGAGTTGCAGGTTAGTGAACAGAAATAGTAAGTAAATAAATCAATTTAAAGAGGATTTACAACACTGACAAGTGCCAGCCAGAATAAACCCTGTGATGAGAAAAAACACAAGTGGAAGGGAGGTTAGCGTGGGAAGCCTGGTGCATTAATAAGGTTACATTTCAGTTTATATTCCTGTACAATGAGAGATAATTAGCTTTGCCATATTCTGACCTCAAAGTAACCCGGAGAATAGAATAAACTTGCATGAAGAACCTAGGACTGCCAATGGTTGGTACGGGAGCAGAGGAACGAGATGATCCTGCATGCAGCAGGACCAGATGACACAAAGCTTGAAAGAAATGGGGATGAATTTTGGTTTTCCTCAGAGGCAACGAGACATAAGTCAAGGATTTTAAGCAAAGACAACTCACATTTGATGTTTTCCAAAGATTATGCACATGTTGCGTAGAGACTGGAGAGCAAAAGGGAAAAGCAAAGAAGCCTTTGAGGGTAGTAGGGGAGTGTTAAAGGTAAGAAAGCCAAGTCATGGTTTGAGGATTTGGAACAATGCTTTGTTTGGCTCTTAGTAGACCTGTCTTCCTCTTTTGAAATGGAAACTCACCGGGTGCATATTTTTGTCTGTTTCACTCACTAGTGTTATATCCCTGGTATCTAGAATAGAATAACTGGTAACAAAGGACATGTTAAATATTGCTGAATACTGAAGTATTCCCAGCAGAGAAAATACAGTGGTGGTGGTGGTGGTGGTGGGGACACAGAAATAGGTGCTTTACAGTCTGTTTGCATATTCACCTAAGTGGGTCTATTGTCCAATGACTGACTGCCCAATACTTGGTCTTTCTTGCACAATAAGTGAATAAACCATCCATTCTTCCATCCACCCATCCATCCATCCATTCTTCCATCCATCCATCCATCCATGCCTCTCTTCCTCCCTCCATTGGTGAAGTCTGTGATGTCAAATGTAGGAGGCATAGCCTTCTCTAGTGAAAAGATCCTTGGATCAAGAGCTAGAAAACAGAATCATGACTCTGTATCACACTGTTCAGCCTGCTGAACTTAGCCAAATAAGTATTTCTGGGTTTCAGCTTTCCTGCCTATAAAACATGTAAAACAAATAAGTTAGCCTAGATGCCTTTAAAATCCATCTTTATTTTAGAAAATCCAAACGCCAGCATGAGCACAGCGATGTCTATGTGATATCATTCTTGGTTTTTACAAATTGGCTTCAAGCGGAAGAGTTGAAGCTTTCAGGGGATTCCATATGCTCTCTCGGCAGGCAAAGCCCTTCTGTGTGAGATTAATGCCACCGCAGAGTGGCTGGTTCTGTGCTTTATGGCAAAAATAGATTACTAATGGTCATGGAACAAGAAGGTATCATTTTTCTTCCTCGTCAGCACTTTTCTTTAAAACTTAGGAACGTTCAACTCTCTTGCATTTAAAACAACAGGTAGGTTTTTAGATGCTACATTTAAACCAATTAGCATTCCATGTCTCTTTGTCAAGTTATGCTTTGTGAGCAGTTAGATAATTCTCATGGACAGTGGCTCTACTTACCTTGTTCTTTGGAATAATATACTTAGTCACCGGTTGCTATGTATCCCCATCATTTCATCCTATAACAATCCATACTTGACTGCATAAATCTTTGTTTTCCTGTTTTGGGGGACAGGACAGGTCTTAAGAGTCAGGGTGGTCATAGTCAAGGATGATCTTGAACTCCGGAACCTCTTGCTTTCATTTCTTTCAAATGCTGGGATTACAACTGTGTGCAACCTGCCTGGTCTTGAGTGTGTCAAGCTTGCTCTTGCTATAAGGTATTGAGAAATGCCATTTCTCTAGCATCTTACTCCTAGATTTTCCTGTCATATACCACTTTTGTGAGACCAGAAGACAGACCTTCTTCAACATACCACCTGTTCCAGCAGAAAGTGTTCCACTGACCTAATCTACTGCACATATGATGTCACTATCCAAAACAAGTTTATTTTCATTCTGAATCCTTTATTGTCTCCTTCTACCACTACTGTCACCAGCACCACACCTGCCTCTGAGGAGAACAAAGCAGACAGTCCTTTACTGTTATATGCCTTCTGCATCCCCAGTATGTAGACTGGCATCTCAAACATATGAAACTAATGGAGAAAACTCTATTGACCAAGTTCATAAAGTCTCACCTGAACTGAACTCACTACCTGAAGTTGGCAGGCACCTATATTTTTTCTTACTCTTTTTTTTTTGGTACCACTAATCACTCCTCTCTGGAACAAACAAACTCCAATATATAAATAATAAAATATAAATTTCAGACCATTCATCTTGCTGACAGTCTTCTCTCTGCTGTTTCCCAGCTTCTTCTGCTGGTATCTTTCCCTCCCTTGAGATGAGGAACCTTAAACAGCTCAGCCATCTTTTCTCTGTGAGTTGCCCACTCTCTGGTGAGTCTATAATACATGGAGCCTGCCCATAAAAACTGTACCTGCTATATCACTCCAGATAACGGTATTGGCTTCTGCATTCATTAAGAACACTGTCAAAACAAGCCTTCACAAGCTACCTTTTTAACCCACAAATCCTTCATCACTCCCCATGGCACCAAAATGGCTGCCTGTTGAGTGACCATCAGCCACTACAAACAGAAGCAGGATGGCCACAGTGTCTCAGCTGCAGGAACGGTTCCTGCAGGGGTAGACTTCAGTTTATTAATCACAATATTTTTGACAAAAATATTTAATTTTTTTAGAGATGACAGCCAATGTAAGATCGCTAAACGCAGCAGTTCTCAGATGGACGACCAGTGACTTGCTATAGGCCTTAGCAAGGAGCCTCAGACTTTGAGAACTATTAATTCAAGCTTTTGTCAACCTTTTTAAAAAAGGAACAAAACAGGCAAACTTTTATAGCTGTGCAAAAGACTACTCCCCTAGGGAAAGCTGAGTTCAGGTTTTGATGATGTAAATTATTGGTAGGCAGCCACACATGGCTTTAGATAAAGACTAGGAGGCCAAGCAAATCACTTGGAGCTCTCTCTGCTGACAGGAAAGGGCCTATTAGCTCAAACATTTCCATTGGGAAAAGAAACAGTTTATGTTAAAAAACAAAATTCAAATCACATAAACAACAGAATTTTCTTAATTGGAATTTATTACCCAATTGCACCATCTCTCCCTGCTCTCTGTCTCTCTAAGCCTGGGCTTATTTGCCAAGCTAATTTTAATTTCCCAAAGTGGTCTCTTATTGTTGCTGTTGGAATGCTTCCAGTTTATGAAAAAGCCCTTTGAATTTCTCTGTGTCAATTAAGAAGAAGTGAAATAAACAATTCATATTACCCTCAAATCTTTTCCTTTGGAGGGAATGTGACTTTTTAAATTAAATTTCATATACAGGTATTGTATTTGCATCCCGCTCCCTCCCTCTCTTCTTGGATCCTTCCAAACCCCCTTTAATTCATAAAAGTAATGACCTTGTCTTTTAAAATTATTGTGTATTTACATCATCATCATCATCATCATCATCATCATTATCATCATCATCTCTCTCTTTCTCTCTCTCTATATATATAGTGTAGTATGTTGTATATTGTGTATACATAAGTCTATATAAATACAACCTGCTATGTTGATTTAGTTCTGCACTTATGTATATTTGTTTAAGGCTGACTACTTAGGGTTGGATAACCTGTTACGGCTTGTCCCTGAAGAAGAGATTTTTCCCCTCCACAGCCATCATTACCCATAGCTCTTGATCTAGGACAGTGGTTCTCAACCTGTGAGTGACAACCCCCTTGGGGGTTGCATATCTGATATCATGCATATCAGATACTTACATTACAATTCATAACAGCAACAAAGTTACAGTTCTGAAGTAGCAATGAGATAGTTTTATGGCTGGGGTTCACCATACCATGAAGGACTGTATTAAGGGGTCACAGCATTAGGAGGATGGGAACCACTGAGCTAGCAGAAGGACTTTGTGAGACTCCCCATTCATGTCAAGATCTAGTGTCATAAAATGGACATATTTTATAAACCTGGAAGAAAACCAGACTAGGTAAAAGGATGACCGATTTCTACCTCATGTGCATTCTTCATTTATGCTATCTGGCTTCCTAATTGTAATATATTCAGTCTGCGGTCACATGAGGAACAAATTAATGCATCTTAAACAAATATGTGCAGTCACAGTGTCAGAATCGTTTCTTTCCTATGCCTATGTAAGAACTGGTAAAAAAAAAATTAACAAGAAAACATACTTAGGAGACCTCATGTGTTAATTAATTTTGGTAAAAATAACCCCGTGGGGCTGGGGAGGTGGGAAGTGATGGGAATAACACAAACACAGAAAGAGGAAGGGAAGGAGACTCAAACACATGAGTGTTAGGAGACACCAGATCTATTTTAAGGCTTCGGGGCTAGGAAGGTACAGGTATTTTTAAATTTAATTGGAGCATTTCAAATAACAATAAGATTAGCTGCTTGAAAAGTTGGGCAAAGAACAGGGAAAATAATTTCAGCTCTAAACCATAATGTAATTGAGATTTGAAAGAACAAGCTAAAGACTAAAGACGCTGGAACAGGCAGGATCCTGTACCTCTGTGAAGAGGTTGCAGGTTTTAGGGACAAAAAACGGGATTTCAGATTTGCTACCAGCAATGAACTGATTCAGCCACGAACCTTGGATTCTTCATCTGTGAAATGAGACGCACTAATGCTTGCCCACAAAGAGGGTGGTGACAATTAGCAGGAAGTTCTTGGCATACTGTGACTGTTTGGTAAATTATGAAAACAATGTCCTAAGCCTTAAAAGAAAGAAACAAATCCTTGTCTCTAAGGTAGGCTAGGCAAATCAGTTTGTTTGTGGTGGGGTTGTTGTTGTTTTGAGGCGAGATCTCACTATGTAGCTCACAATCCTCCTGCCTTGGTCTCACAAGTGCTGGGGTTACAAAGTTTGCCACTGCATTCTGCTCTGGGAATTTTTCCTATTTTTATAGATTATAATATTTCTCTCTTCCCTTTCCTCCCTCTAAACCTACCTGTATACTGCTCCATATTCTTCCTCAAATTCATGGATTCTTTCTTCAGATTGTTAGCACACACACACACACACATACACACACACACACACACACACACACACACACACTCCTAGGTACAGCCTGTTCACTCCATATAATGTTAGTGGTACATGTATTTTCAGAGCTGACCATTTGGCACTGGACAACCAATTGGTGAACTCTTCCCTGCAAACTGTATAATATATACTCTTGACTAACCAGCGGGTCAATAAAAAGATCAGCAAGAAAAAAAATTAATATCCTAAAGTCAAATGAAAATAAAGACACAGCTTACCAGAAATTTTGGGATATGGCTAAAGTGATTCTAAATGCCAAGTTTAAAGCTATGATTGCTTACACTGAGAAATCAGAAATATATATTATATATATATATATAATTACTGTTAATAATAACAGCAAATAAATAATCTAAAAACATGCCACAAAGCCATAAAAATGAGAATAATACAAACCTAAAGCCCAGAGGAAAGCAAAACTAAAAGTCAGGACAGAAGATAATGAAAGTCTCTGTCACAAAAGGAGCCAGTTATTTAATAAAATGAGACTGACACACTCCTAGCCAAACTAACCAAAATAAACAGAAAGACTATCCCCAAATATGATCATTGAGGAGTGCTTTACGTTTTATAGTCTCACAAACTCGAAAATCAAGAAAATAAATCTCTAGAAACATTATATCAAGAAGATGAAACATACATAAAAACCAATGAAACTGATGCAGTAATAAAAAGTCTCCTGATCCAGGCCAGGACTAGAGAGATTCCCTTCCAAATTACACCAGACCTTCAAGAAAATCTGACATCCACATGTCCCTCAAACTGTTGCATAAATATAAAAGGAAGAAACACTACCAGATTCGTTTAACAAAACCAGCGTTACGCTAATACCAAAACTGGATAAGGAAACACATGTGCGTGTGTGCATATACACAACAACAACAACAAGACAGACAAGGAGGTCAATGGGATAGAATGACGGACCCAGCAATAGACCCAAACACTTACAACCACCCAATTGTGTGTTTGTGTGCGTGCATGCATGGGCCTGTACATGATTGTGTGCTGGAACACTCATGTGTGTAGATGAGCATGCACGTGTGTGAGCATGCCTTCAGAGGGCAAACCACAATGTTCTTAGGCTTATTTCCTACCCCACTGGGGTCCCCTTTAGGAAGCCCTTGCCCATACGCATATGTCAAAATATTTTCCTTTAGCAGCCTCGAAGTTTCAGGTCTTACATTAAAGTCTTTGCTTAATTCTGAATTGGTGTTGCCATCCATGGTTTTTGGTCTTATCTTTTCAGACAGGGTTTCCTCACTGTTCTGAAGCCTGGAGCCTGGTTAGCCGGTCTCACAATGTACATTCCACCACGCCCACTTTGTGTTAGACGTGGGTTCTATGGGTTCAATCGGTCCTTGTGTTTGCAAGGCAAATATTCTACAGTAGCGCCATCTCTACAGTCACACAGCTGCCTAATTTTTTTTTTTTAACGAAGTCACCAAGAATATTTGCAGGAGTAAAACCATCTTACATGTTGAAGAAGAAAATTAGGTCTGTACCTCTCGTTCTGTACATCAACTCAAAATTGAGAAAAGACTTTAATGTTAAGACCTGAAACTTTGAAGCTGCTGAAGAAAAAACTTTTGGGATATGGATATGAGTGAGGGTTTTCTACAGAAACTCCAATAACATTGGAAATAATCTGAAGAATTGATAGGGTTACTTGAAATCGAAAATCTCAGTGTAGCAAATCAAATAAACAGTGACCAGAAGAAGAAACAGTCTGCAGATTGTGGAAAAAATATTTGCCAACTACTCGTTAGACATAAATTAACATTTTGGGTATATAAAGAATTGTAGAAAACAAACATTAAAATAAAACTAATGTCATCTAAGCAATAGATGGGCTCATGAACTGAATAGATAGTTTGCAAAGGAAAAGATACAAAATTCCAGTAAATATTTGAAAACCTGTTCAACATCCTTAGCCAATTGAAGTGCTAACGAAATCTGCTTATAAATCTCACCTCAGTCAGTGTAGACTTTATCCAAGAAACAAATGACAGCAAATGCTGGAGACAATGCAGGGAAAGAGGAGTCTTTGTCACTGCTGGTGGGAATGTAAACTTAGGTAGCCAGTACTGAAGCCAGCATCTTGATTCAACAATTACAAACAGAACCACCAAATGACCAAGTTACACCACTCACGAGTATATACATAAAGGACACTAAGTCAACATACCACAGAGATACTTGCACATCCATGTTCATTGCTGATCATACACAGCTATCCACAACAGCTAAGAACTGGAACCAGGCTAGATGTCCATCAACACTTCAATGGATAAAGAAGATGTGACTGATACAAACCTTGGAATTATATGTAGCCTTCAAGAAAGATGAAGTTATGACATTTACAGGAAATGGGTAGAACGCGAAATTATTACATTGGGTGAAATGAGCTGGATCTTAAAAGGCAAATGCAGTGTTTCCTCTCATATGGAGAACATAGGTTTAAAAGTTTGTGTGTGTGTGTGTGTGTGTGTGTGTGTGTATGTGTGTGTGTGTGTGTGTGTGTGTGTGTGATATGTGTATTGGTCAAGAAACTAGAAAAAGGATTATGTGATAAGAGGGAGATTTCTTAAGGCATGGATTGGGTAGCAGTAAGAAAATACATGTGATAAGAAGTGAGAATAGGGGAGCTAACTGAAGGAAAAAAGAGAGCCATACAAATAGAGAAAAGGGGCAGGAGGGAGCCAACTGTGATAAGGTAATTTGATTACACTAAATGAGTCCAAATATAAAACCAAAAGTAAATCTGACTAAGGGCTGGTAGCCAGGAGATTGGATTATCAAAACAGTGAGCGGCTGTGATTTGCTTTATGGGCCTAGGGCAATGTCTGGTAAGGCTTACCGCATTTGATGGAGCACTTAGGAGAGGTACAGGGCATCTTAAAACATCATAGCTGCTAATATTATTCTCACAGAGCTCTGGCCAAAGACTGCTTTATCTTTCTCAAAGCCTCAACAAATCTAGCTATTAACAAAGGAATTTCTGGCTCTGGGTAATGACAGATAGTATCACAACAAAATTTTCAACCAATGTGATGCCTTGAATTTGCCAGCCATGCCACCAGGTTTCCATAAAAACATGGATTTTTGTGTTACTCATTTCTCCAATGATATTTATTTTACTTTTAAAGGTATTGTTGTGTGAGTAAAAAGAACCTAGAACCAGCTTTGAGAAAAATGTGAAATCAGTGTAAATTCAAACCTTCTGGATTGACAATACTTAGACACAAGATAGTCACTATGCAGGGGAGAAAGTTAAGGCCTCAGATGTCATTTTGGAACACTGTCTCAGTGTTTAGTCATTTGGAAGAAGATTTGAAAATGCCAGAACCTTCTGTAAATTCACTCAGCAGAGCTAGGGGTCTTTGGGGAATGACTGCGATGTCTTCATTTACAGCCTCCTTCCAATCAAAGTTACATTTTGAAATACACCAAACAAGACAAATCATTGAGGAGACTGCCTGTTTCATGTGCAACAGACTTTTAATAGATGATATTAATTATCAACATTGAGTTACTTTCACTCTCAAAAAATGTCTCATTTAAAAGAAAGTTTTAAAACCTCATGTTTATTTCTACGGAAGGGAAACTGTGTGGCTTGGACTTCTGAATGTTTTTATTCAACATAAAACTAATAGGTAAAGATATTTCTGACAGGGATCAGAAGCATCGTCCCTGGTACTCATAAATACTTGGCTGCATTGTCTGAAATGGCTGATGTCAGTCCTGACTGTGGGCTCAGATTTACTGTACAGTTCATCAACTTCTCAGCATGATGGATAATGAATGTTTCATTTACATCGCTAATTGCCAAGCCATGGTTCCTGCAACCTTTAACCCGTATGCTTTATCCCATTATCACCATATGTCAATATAATTGCATTTAATATTCTAAGTGACAAACTTTCTTCCACACAGAGAAATATTTTTCACAAAGAAATCATGCAAAGGCTGTTGATGAAACATACAGCTATTACAGGAAGTGACAGGGATGCAACCAGAATAATAGGTAATGTTCCAACTATGGAAAGACAAGGACTCTTGATTTCATGCACAGGAAAACAATGGCATATTATTAAGACTCAGTTTTTATGTTTTTAGCTCAGGAAATGACTAAAAACCCTCAAAGTGATATAATTCAGCATTTGGATCCGTGTAATCCACAAACACACATGTAAAAACCAGTTATTAATAGTTATATTATTGATAGCTATGTGATACAATCATGTTATTGATAGTTATGTGATACAATCATGTTATTGATAGCTATTGATACAATTACGTTTGCTACACTCACTTGACATTCTGCAAATAGACGTATAATGAAGTAGCCTCTTTCCTCCCCTTCAGTTCGGAACTCGATACATTTAGAGATTAAAAAGCATCACAACTGAATTGCTAAGCTTGGAGAAAAAGCTGGCGAGTCATTTTCTCATAGTGCCAGCAGATACCTATCTGCGGATTTGCCTAGAGCCACTAGGCAACAGAACCAGGAGGTCCTCTTTCCTGGACCACGGCTGTTTCTCTCAGTAACTGATTCCATGCATCCAGTGATTGTTTAACACTCCATACCTGGGAATTCTGTGAAATCATTTCTCTCCCCACTGTCACTCCGTGAACAAATTCTATTTGTTATAACTCTAAAAGCGCACCTTGCTTTTGTCTATGGTGTCTCCATGGCTTCACCCTACTCTGAGCCCTTGCTGCCTCTCTGTGGCACTTTCTCATCTGTCTCTGGTTTTGCTCTTCTCTTTCCCCCATTGATTGCATGCAACGTTCCCCCTCCGGACAATCGTCCATTGTGAAACTAAGAATGCTTCTGACCAGTGAGCCTCTGCAGGGTCTGACCCAGCACCTCTGCAACCACAGCAGGCTCCCCCTCCCTATGTCTAGTACCTAACAGATCTTCTCTCCATCTCCCCAGGGAACCTGTTTCCTATGCTAGACCTTTGTGCCAACGATGATCCCTTACTCCCAGTTTTCTCCTAGTTTGCTGGTGCATATTCCAGACTTGCAAGCTTGAAAGACTCCTTCTCAAGGAAGCTTTATACAAACTCCCATCCAATGTCAAGTAGGTCATAGAAATATCCACTGGTTTCTTAATGACACTTCTATTTGCTTGCAATATCTATTTGCTTAATGTCTGGTTTCCCCACTAAGCTGAGAACTTAAAGTTACAAGAGCTGCCTGTATTTGATTTCCCTCAATCCTTAGCAGCCACAATAGTATGCAGTATTGGATAATTCATTCACAGTTAGTGTCTTGATATTTTTTCAGTGAACTTTTACTCTACTGGACTCTATAATCTTCTCTAACAAAGAGCAAGGGATGCAGATTGGTGTCAGAATATAGGTAGAGAAGGAAATCAATGGTACGCAAAGCATTGGGAATGTAAAGGCAACCTCAGGACCCTTGGAAGAGAGCATGGACTGGCTTTGGATTCTTTGTACTTAAATGATCTTGGGCACGTTCTTACTCTTTGTGCCTCCACTTCTCTATCTTAAGAAGTGGAGGTAACATTAATATCTCCTTCATAGAGTTCTTATGGGAATTAAGTGAATCATGTTTTCAGGAAACCCATCGAAGAGCTTTTACCCTGTGTTCTACGTGGCATATATGCTAAGTAAAAATAAAAATGTAGAGTTAGAGGCAGAGAAGCCTGGTTTAGAGATATTTCTTTGGATCCTATTGTCTCCTTCTATGCTCAGGACTATATCCAACATTCTTATGGCCAAATATTCTACACATACGTAGCAACTTCCACTTTCCATGTTTACAGTACACACCCGTGCTTGATCTCTCTACATTAGCAACTTAACATTTCGTGTTTGGTTCAAAGGCTTTCTATTGATATCTAATATTTGGTTGGCTTTTTCTTTAAGTAGTATATTTCCTGGCCTGTGGCCTGGACGTAATAGGAGGGAATAAATCTCAAGACCTTGCCAGAGTTAAACTAGGCAATGCCCAATGTGACCGTGGAATGAACTGTCTGATAACTACCACAGAAGCTTCTTCAGACACAAAATTCATTTTTATTTTTGTGCCCACTTTAAACACTTGAAGATGGCATTCTCTTATTACTCATACCACCAGGAAAACTATATTTTCAGCTGAGTTTTTTGTTACATGCAACTGTAATGATTTTATTATAAATTCCATCTTTCAATCCAAAGATGACAGAGTCCCCCCCCCCCTTTCTTTTGTTTCATTCCAGCATAAGGGTAACATGGTTTGCCTTGTCCTGCAGTTCAGTAGGACTTACCTTCCTGTCCCCTCTAGCCTCCCCATTATCAGCCCCTCACTGTGTATCCCAAACCCCCATGTCCAATCAGTTCTCAGGTATATAGCCACATGCTATTATCCTCTCCATGATACTTCATCCCCTAAGTCTAGAATGATGTAAAGTTTGGAGCAAATAAACCATCTTATCCATAACAAAGATGTTATAGAATTTATGGTCACACAGGAAGCATTAGTACTTATGTAAAATATTATAATTATTAAAGGATCATCATATAGACTCCAAGAGACACAGAGGGGATACTTACAGGTACTGTCTCTAAGGTTGAGGTATAAAATGAAGGGAAGAAACCTTGTGTTCCCATACACAAGACACTTCAATACTATCTTAATCCACACCACATTATTAAACAGTCTTCAGAGAATTAATACCAGTCAAATCCTGGAAGGAAACCTCTGTCTGTTTTATGATGGATGCTCTTTAGAAATTAAGCAACTCCTACTGGCCACATACCTCAACCTTGAGATATTCTTGTCCACTTAGACTATTGGGAGAAATGAGCCACTGTATAGGGCCCCTTCTGGAAAGAAAGCATTTACAAATAACTATTCTGGACCAGTTGTTAAGACCTACAGCTGTGTGTGAGAGAGATAGAGTGCATATGTGCATGCCAGAGAGTGCCTCTCTTTCTTTGACTCATTATTGCAGACTTAAAAACAAGCATGCTTTCAAATGGTACTATGAGCTGCCAATGATGTATCACTTCCAAATCTCATTGTTCTCTGCTAAATGTGATAATAATGCTGTTAGCATAAAAAGTTTGGCTCCACAAAAGCAGCTGGAAGTAGACAACCACAATATGCATAAATCTGACTCCTACCAGCACCCATACTCTGCTTGACACGTAGTGTCAGAAGCACCTCTCATTGGTGGGCTCTCGTAAGCAAAATACTTGCATTAGGTCTCAGCTGGGACTGAGAATCAGGCAGTTTGGAAAATATTCAGTTCTCAGCAGAAGCCAGAACTTGAATCCTCATGTCTTTTCAGGATCATTTACCAGGTCTGAAGAGAACTGTGGCAGCTCAGGGGCATCCACAGGTACCTGCAGACTTCTAGGGGTCTAATAAATAAGGTTATTCTTGAACTGATACTCATGGGGGAGAAAATAAAAACAATCTGAACACCTGCATTAGGACTCAAGGAGATATGCTGTTGGAAGTCATACAAATTAAAGAAATCAAATCCGAAAAGGTGGAGGAATCATCACCCCTGTCTGTATCAGACATAATTAAAAGCAGGGTCCACTGAAGGGTGCCTATCCCAGGCTTTTAAATGAATAAGGCCAGTGGCATAAGTTTAATGCTCCTATTAAAGGTGCCAGCCTCTGGTCATCTCTACTCCCTTAATTGACACGTATTAATTAGCTTTTAGCCTCTACTTCTGTGTATGTCTTTGTTCTTTCTCCCAAACTGTTATCAATAGTCCTTTTTCAATCTGTTGTTTGCTCCACTATCACCCAAAAATGTCAAGGACTTTCAAGTATCCCTACCATTCACCTGAGGACCCAGATCCTCACTTATGAACCTCCATAGACAATGCCAATCAGTTAGGTTGCCTTGGGTTAATTTTAGATGTTTAAAACTCTAAACATTCACATTAAAACTCATATGTTTCTACCTCCTGGACCCATTTCTTTCCCTTATTATGTTTACAGGATCCCCAGCTCAGTAATGCAAATGAGAAGCCCAGGGGCTCTGGATGGAGCCTGCACACAGGGCTGCTGAGGGCCGATGACAGATAGCTCTGTGTGGATGAGGAATTCTCTCTCGGGCCTTTGGGTTTATGGGTATAAGGCCTAAACTGCTTCCTTGCTGTTCCCAGGGTCCTCTCTGCCTCCCGCACTACCAACGAATCATCATAGAATTTGTTATAGTTGAGAATTCCTTTTTAAGAGATACACTTTTTCTAATCTGACCTATCAAATTTACCTGCTGAAAAATCTATTGTTCCCAATCCTAATTTCGAATTATTTTTTTCTAGTTTTATACCAAGTTTGACTCATTATTGCATTTTTCTTATTTTATTATCAAGGGTTTTTTTTTTTTCTTTTTATTATTTTATTTTCTGCTTACATTGTTATAATACTGTTTTTTTTTTTTTTTTAAAATTCTTTTAGCAATCAGCTTACTCCTCTTAGTCTCAATGTATCCTCATGGATAGTTTTCCAACTTTTACTCATTTGCCATTTCTCTTCATATGTAGAATTTTTTTCTTGAGGTAGAATTACAGATGATGCTTTGATCCAGACACCCAGCTGTTCCAGCCTGGCTGGTCACCATGGCAGCACCCATGGTTTCCTTAGCAGACCAGCTGCTTCTCTCTGGCAGTCTCCATTTCCTATCACAGAATGCTGTGTCTCACAGCATGGTACCCAGAGTCCTTCATAGTCAAGCTTCTCCTGATTTGGTCACTCCCTATGGCAACCTCTTCTCTTCCTATGCCATAGCAACTTAACATCACTGACGTCTAAAATTTTCTTTTTATCCATTCCTCTAGGAACATTCTAGAACATTCTGTATCTTAAGCTGTCTTTCTGCCTGGATCCTCTTCATCCTTCAAAGTTGTAACCAAGAGTCACTGGCTGAGGAGACTAATACTATCTTTGTGCCCTCACCTGATTTTATAATTTGGGATTATAAATTATAAAATTTATACTAGGCTGTAAGTACCCAAAGGTCAGAAATTACCTATGTAATCATTTGCCAAACTTTGCTGAACACGAGAGTCAAAATAGTATTGAGTAAGCAGCACTGTTTGCTCAATGGACAGCTGTGGTCCAGTCAAAAGAAACATATCATTTATGATGAATAGAGCTAGTTCAAGGAGTTGCTCAATTTAAAAAGATGTTAGAAACAGTTCATGAATCTAGTTGATAATTCATTGCAGATTATAAGCCTTAATCCCACAGCTACTTACTTCCTCTATACAATATCCAGAAGTGCAGTGGAACCCAGTGATCTCGTGAAGTTCCTGGGTTCAAAGCCTCCTCCTCTTGCTAGTCATGTACCAGTGGAGAATACCCAGCCTTTCTCACCTATGAAAGGGAGATAGTGGTGACAATGGCAGTGATTGGGTGTAATCTATGGAAAATAGTTGGGACAGTACAGTATTGGACACAACCTAAGCACTCACAACTAACTGGTACAGTGTTACTTCTATTGCAGTCTGACCATGATGACAACCCAACTGGGGTCATAATTACTGCTGCAGATTGCAGGGACAACAACTTTCAGAATAAAAAAAGGGCAAAACTCAGTTGCAAACACAGAACTAGCATGATCTTGACACACAGATCACACCCAGGTCTGGATTTGGTTAAATTCTTCGGTTCTCAACCTGAGCCTCTGTTTAACTATTTTCTCTCTCAAGGAAGGGCATACCTGTAAGCTGCACTTCAGAGTCAAGACAGCTATCCTGCAGTGTCTTGCTGGGAAGAGCAAGAACGGACTCCTGAGCACCAAGATTTTCAGGAGAGGACCCACACAAGGTGTTCAGTTTCTATAAAATGCCCTTCAGCCTCCAACTTTCAGTTTTTAGGACAATGCACACTTCTACATTTCTGCAGGAAATATTTTTCAAACAACTTCAACACAATGTTTTTCAAATGAACTGTCATTTTGGGTCCATAGAAAAATC
Organism: Arvicanthis niloticus; assembly: GCF_011762505.2. NCBI lineage: Eukaryota > Metazoa > Chordata > Mammalia > Rodentia > Muridae > Arvicanthis > Arvicanthis niloticus. The sequence goes on along the minus strand of NC_047658.1, from coordinate 125,075,505 downwards.
AGGAAAGTTTGATTTTTAATGACACTGACCCCTCAGTGGCATCTCACTGTTTGCAAAGGTCTTCATACCATCATCTCATTGAGCCTCACAACCCTTGGATTCAACCTCAGCAATCACCTGTTTTCCCATTTCAGTGGAGGAATGATTGTTGATATTCACAGTGCTAGCATGTGGGAGAGCCAGAAACTCAACACCCAAGCTTCACACTTCCTACCCAGTGGCCTTGCCACTGTATCACAACAGTATTCTCCTTCCAAAGAAGAGTTGTTACACTAGAGGGCTCTAGTGGGGAAGCTGCCTTTTGCAAGTAGGACTTGGTACACCAGAGAAACAGTCAAAACTGAAAAGACTATGAAGATGCAGCTTTCTTGGAAGCCTTCTACCTGGGTTCTACCGGGGTACAAGGCAAAGAATCCTGAATTGGATTCTGCCAAGCATTTCCATGAGATTTCTCTGCATGCACATCCCTGTGAAACCCCAGTTTCTGCCAGGTAGGAGACTGGTGAAAACATCTGCTTCCTGGGCCTTTCCTTGTCCCTCTTCCTTTTTATTTGAAACCCTGGAAGTCCCAGATGATTGACAATAAAGGATGGTTATCACAAATGTTCCATAATCTTCACTTTGCTATCTAATGCTGCTTAAGACCCTGGCTCTCAGTATGAGGAAGCAAGACTTTCAGATAGACAAGCAACCCCCTCTTTATCCTGAACAGGAATCAAAAAGTGAAAGCAGCAGGTGGGAAGCCACTTCTTTGTGAGTTAAACCTTGAGAAGCTGCAGCACTGATTTCCAGGCAGGATTTGAGGTAAGGGATAAAGAGTTCTTATTTCAACAATTTAAACCTACTTTTTCTCCATGACACACCCCGCCTGGGCCCTCCAAGCTGACTCTTCACATGTGGCAGGTCACTGTACAGCTTCACCAGAAAGGAGTTTTCTAAACATATAGCAATCTGAGAGCAATGTGGTGTTGCGTCTTAGTGGTTTGTCATACCAGACCCGGGATCTTGTTTACTGAAATAATGAATTAATAATAGATTGATCTATAATAAGTCTACTATAAAGCAACACAGAGTTTCTAACTATAGTGATTCCACCCTGACATAGGGAATCTTCAACTTCATGTCATATCAGATCATTTCCTCTGTGTACCTCATGTTCCCCAAGGTAGGAGCAGGACAGGAAAAACTTTCTGGTTCTGCCTTCCCAGACACAGGTTTTGTGGTCTGAGTCCCAGAAACATGCACTGGAGTATCTTCCACTTCTGACCCCTGCTTCTGCTTTCCATGTGCTGGGATTACGGGTGTGCCCGAGTATAGCTGGGTTCCAGGTACAATTTGATGTTGTTTCTATTTATCATAACTGTACCAGTCAGTGGCAAGCTACTTCCCTCTGGAACGCCAGGAGAACTGTACTCTACTATGCTAGAGTCTGTGTAGGAAAAAGAAAAAGGGTTGCAGCAGATTTTACAAAATTAAATTGGAGAAAGGCTGTTTCCATGTATTTGCTGAATGCGGCCGTGTGTTTGCTATAATTAAGCCTGCTGGGGAAGTAATGCTGAGCCTCCCAGATGGCAAATATCAGACCGAGACAAGAAGAAATTATTCTTTTCCTGAATTAATTCTGTTTGGATGATTTGGAGCATCGTAACGCTCAATAAGCTTTCGAGACACAACATGGTTAAAAGGAAACGAGGCTTCCAATACAACGGGCAGTAACTAAGGACCAAGTGTTTAAAAGTTAAGCATAACATGCACGCTTTTGTTGCCATTTGTAGTTCAAGTTTAAAAAGTGTGCTTTTAGAAAAATACCACTTAATGTCGCATATATGTGGAATCTAAAACAGTCAAACTCATAAAAGCAGAAAGTAGAATGCTGACTTCCATAGCCAGGAGATGGAGAAAATGGGGGGAGCGTTGGTCAAGGGCACGGACTTTCAGCTATGAGATGAAAAAGCTTGAAAGACACAATGCAGAGCCTAAGACCATAGTTAAAATGCTGCACTCTTCACATTTGCTAAGATGTTCTTTACACACACACACACACACACACACATATACACACACACATATACACACACACAGAGCATATACATACCTGTATGTGGTGATGGTGTGTGAATTAACTTGATTAGGATGGAATTTTCTCAGATATATATATATATATATCAACTGATCATATTATATACATTGAATATATCCGATTTTTATTTGCCAATCACTTCTTAGTAAAACGTGAAGATTTTAAAGTAAAATATTTAAATAATCTGGGTTTTTTCCTTTCTTAGTACTGTGAAGCAGTTTGTGCAAAAATTTAAAGGCGTGTCACAGTCTATTAAAGCAGACATCTAAACAGTCATACAGTCATCTGTCTTAGAGTTAGAGATTCTTTTTTCTAGCCAAGTGCCCTTTTGTTCAGGTTGTAGCGGGATATCTTCCCACTACATTTGTAAAAAGCTTGGCAATTGGGCTGTTTGAGAGGTAGGCAGAGTGAGGAGTCGGGAGGAGAGGAAGAGAAGAGGATGAGGAGGAGCTAGGGAGGAGAGGAAAGATGTAGGAGCCATGGAGAAACGGTCCTGGGTAACGATTTATATCATAAGGTTAGATATTGGGAAACAACTCTAATTGTGTGGGCAAATTGTTAATTGAGCATTACCAAATATATAAAAACCTTTGGATAATAATTAAGCTTTAGAGTTTCATTTCTATCCAGTACTGCGAGGATGGCGGGATGGTCTGGGCTCAGCCAAGCATTGTGGAGACAGCATGGGAGATGGCCTGAGCCTCAGCAGTGGCAAGAGCGTGCCAGCTGCTTGTGGCCTAAGGCCTTGCCTAGTTGGCAACATGACGGCACCCATGACAACAAGCCAGAATGGGTGCCGCCGTTTTAAATATTACCCTTAACACAGTTTAGTATTGTTTTAAGTTACTTTTCTAAATGAGCCACTTTGGGAGGGACCAGAAGGGGCACAGCCCTTGGATACACTAGGATACTGCTCCTTGCTGCTGTACAGAGGCTAAGCTGTAGGTCTGACTCAGCACGTGCTGGGGCTTGTTTTATTTCACTATCACTTTACTTCATCTCTAAGATTCCCTTGGATCCCATTTCAGACGCTTACTGACAAATTAAGAGATTATTTAACATTTTCTTTTTCTGTAAAATGGGTGGGAAAAGAAAATATGGGTCCTTTCTTGAAGCCTGGACAGGATTGCATGTGAACAACACCATGACTACATAGTCTAAAAGTGGCCAGCCAGCCAAATGTCTGGTTCCTTCACCTCCAGCCTGTCCTTCACCTAATACGTGATTCGAACCAACCGCTATTTGGAGTCAATTCATCATTGGGTAGTCATTATTTCTTCCCAGCATGGCCTGTTGTCCTTGGTGGATGTGGTGGCCACTGCAGATAAGTTGGTCCATTCTATTTTGGCTAAGACCAAATGACGGCAAGTCTTTCTCCATATGCACACCATCATCAGTGCATGTATAAAATACTATGCTTAACACGCAATGATACCTTCACACAATAAACAGCATGTTCTTAATGTCAAATATGTCATTTCAACCTGTGTCCTCTTTCTGAAGATGGCTGAGGGTGCAGCTAATCTCCATGCTCTCCATGGGGAAAAGGTAAAGGTAGCCTCCATGTTGGGTGCTGAGGCAGGCCAGCACTAAAGCCTCACAGCGAGCGGGATGTCAGGACTGAAGGGCTGCTGAGTGCTTCTCCACACATCCAAAGGCTTTAGGGACAAGGGGCTCAACAGGACAACACTCTCATTATTCAAATATGAGCGGACCTCTCAGGAAAACTAACTTATCACAGTTCCAACACACGTTTTGCTTTATTACTTGGGAACCTAAAAATGCTAATAAGTAAATTAGCTATTTTTTTGTAGAACTTTTATTCTTTTTTTTTTTTTTTTTAAAGTGACAGTCATTTTACTAGAAACATGTAAAGATTCTTTCTATGCATCTACCAATGTAGCATCTACCAATAGTGATAGATATTTTCCCAACTGTGTTTTCATTTTGGTCTTTAATGCAAGTATTGTTCTGTTTTCTTTGTTTGTTTGTTTGTTTGTTTTTCAATTATTAGTGAGACATAGTGGCTATGTACTGGTTTGAAGCTTTGTTTTAATACATTTTAGAGACAGTAAAGCTGATGGTTTTAACTTGTCTAAAGCTAAAGTACAAGGAGTTGCTAAAATCCTCATTATATCTACTATGTGGTGTGGATAAGGATGTATCTCACTCATTTACCATGGGCGGTTAAGGTGAATGGACTGAGAACTCTCTGAGCATTGCTTTCTAGGCTGGAAAGGGTTCTAAATCAATAAAATAAAGAATAACAATAACAACCACAATAATAAATACTGACACTCTGAAATAACAAAAGAGCATACAGAGAACAACCAACAATGTAAACAATATTGGATACAGCAAGTAGTAAGCATGGCAGCTATTCACCTGAAGGATACTGTCTAAAAAAAGTTAGAATGTGCTTTTAAGGGAAGATGACTTGACAAATATTATCCCACCAGGAAGATATTGTGCTTTTATTATATACACATCAACTAAAAGCTCAGGCAGCCACAGATGTCCTTCTGTGCCTGACATGTATACATCTGGAAGCATTTGAACACCTGTGTGCTGGTGCCTTTGTATACACGTGAGCGTGGAGACTGGAGGTCGACTCTGATCATTTTTTCTATCATTCTTCACCTTATATTTTGAAACAAGGCCTCTCACTGAACTGGAAGCTCAGTGATCCAGCTAGGCTGGCTGGCCAGAGAGCTTCAGGGATCCACTGTTCCTTCTTCCCCATATAGGACTGGGGCTACAGATATGTGGGATGCTAGGGGTCTGAACTCAGGTTCACATGCTTCAACAGCAGGAATTTGATCAACTGAGCCATTTCCCAGCCCTGACATTTTCTTTCATTTAGACAAGCAATTGTAGTTCAAAGACAATAAAAGGATGCGCATGTTCATACAGCAAATGTCAGAAGCAGGAACTGGATGAAGGCCCTCAGACCTTCTCACCTTGGAAACATCTGGAGGGAAATGTAGTGAGGAGCTCTGGACTGTGGCAAGAGAGATCATTTTTCTACGACTGTGTAGCTGCATGACCTACTGTGAGCTAGCTGGCTACCCATCCTTCTTAAGTCTGAGACCTTTGTTCTATAAAATACAGGTGCAAAAACCAAGGACTGGCTGGGAATACAGCACCTTCTAGTATGTATGAGGAGGCCCTGGGGTTGCTTCCATTTTCCATAGAGTAGCCACGAGAACCAGGTGAGTAGCCACAAGAACTTACATTAAGTTTTGGCTCTTTTTGGAAACAAGGTTTTACCACATTGGCATTGCCAGCCTGGAACTTGCTGTAGGGCTCAAGATGTTCTCGAGCTTTTCATCAGAATCAGCCTCTTTAGTAATGAGATTATGGATGTGAATCAGCATCGTTGGTTAAAAACTCTTTTGTGTTTGTATTTGTTTTGCTGTGTTTGTTTGTTTTGTCTTTTTTATGCGTACGGGTATTTTGCATGCAAGTATGTCTTGGTACCATGTATGTACAATGCTTGTAGAGGCCAGAAGAGGGTGTATTGGAGTTATAGACAGTTGTGAGCTGCCACATGGGTGCTGGAAATCAAACCCATGTCTTCTGAAAGAGCAAACAATGCACTTAACTGCTGAGCCATTATTCCATTCCCCTTCTGTTTTTTAAGTGCTGGGAAGTGAACCAACCCACAGCTATGGATGTGCTAGACAAGCCCTTTACCATTGAGATAGATCCTCAGCCCAAGACAAAGTTCAAAGCAATGTGTCTAGAATACACTCAGTATCTCTATGAGTTCACAACTATTATTATTGTTTCTCAAATGCTCAGTCTTGTGATCTAGACCTGTTAGAAGAAGACAGCATCTGCCGTGCTCTCTGCCTACCATGAAGACAGGTGGGAGAAGGTTCTGGTGTCCTGAAGCTTCAATATATGTTCAGAGTGGAGGGGATACTCTTTGATTATGAGTGGGGTCTTAACTGCACTGCAGTAAGCCAAGTGTCCAGACACTCAGAGGAGCATTGGCCAACCTCCAGAATGAATCTGCACAAATTGTTATTCTACCTACAATCACACATCAACACAGCATGTCTAAAGAGTGTGTCTGTTATATTCTGGATAAAGCCACACCAGTGACAGTCTGTCAAAAACATTATGGAGTTTCTAAGTCCTAGGAAAACATTCAAAGGGATCAGGCAGGCATGGCCCCATGCCTTGAACGGGGTTCTGCCTTACTTCTGTTTCTTCCAGTATCAGTCTATCAATGGCACCTTGGCAGACACTGTGGCTCTGGAGATAACCAGGAAGAAATTTCTCAGTCCACAGCAAGTTCAGACCCAGCATGTCTTAAGGTGTGCTTCAACCTAATTTTGAATTGCTCGGATCCTCTGTGAGAGAGTCAAAAGTTCTGAAAGTCATGTGATTGTGTTTTCATTGTCTCTTAGTTTCTTCTAAAATGTCTGAGAAAGCAGGGTGAAAAAGAGACAGAAAAGACAAATGAAGGGTGGACACACATACATAGATATGTATGTATGTATTTACTATAAAAATACAAAACTTTATTAATAGACTCTAAATGTGCTACTTCTGAGGAATCATATATTTAATTTTTTACATGTAGTAGTTAGCATATGACTTCAATTTAAGGCCTTGGGTAGTCATAAAAGTTACATAAAACCTTTACTAAGAAGGCTAAAAATCATTTCAAGTTGTATAACATACATTGACGACATTTCAGAACATTTCGGGGATAAAGCTGAAACAGACAGATATTGAGACTCTGGGGATACAACAAACCATTGTAAAACTTTACAAAGGTATGGAATCCTAGTGATTGTCCCAATGACTCAACTAATGCCTTCACTTGATGTTTATCTTACACTTTAAGTATATCACCTCAAAAAATACATAGCCATTAACAAAATTCTCCTAAACAAATTAAGAAAGCATACGTATTAGTTTTCCATCAGCAATCTAAGCTGCAAATCCTAACAACTCTAAAGGAAGATCCAAATAACAAGAAGAATCCAAAACAAGAAGCGTAACTCACTGACTGGCAAAGTCATAAGAACAAAATCTCCTCGTGACAAAAACCACTTTACCCCCCGGTACAGGAAAAGCAAGGAACCAGAGCACAATTGATAAGAGGAAAGAAAAAACAGGAATGGGGAAATTTGAAAATAATCAGAAGATAGTGTTGGGAAGTAAAGGCAGAAGGAAGAGTCTCAGGGCACAGTCTCAATATACAGTCTCAGTATACAGTCTCAGTGCACAGTCTCAGTGCATAGTCTCAATGCACAGTCTCAGTACACAGTCTTGGTGCACACAGTCTCAGTACAGAGTCTCAGTGCACAGTCTCAGTACAGTCTCAGTGAACAGTCTCAGTGCACAGTCTCAGTACACAGTCTCAGTGAACAGTCTCAATGCACAGTCTCAGTACACAGTCTCAGTGCACAGTCTCAGTACACAGTTTCAGTATAGTCTCAGTACACACAGTCTCAGTACAGTCTCAGTACACAGTCCCAGCACAGTCTCAGTACAGTCTCAGTACACAGTCCCAGCACAGTCTCAGTACAGTCTCAGTACACAGTACACATTCTTATTCTACACAATGAGACTAAAAGTTATCTGAGACCCTGTCTCAAAAAACCCAAAGTGGAGGAAATAAGATACCTGCAGGAGAAATAAGAACCAGTAAAGATGGTGAGATGGACTTAGCCTGGTCCTTCACTCAGCCTCCATTCACAGGGAGCCTACCATGTCCTAGCCATTATTCCAAGGACTGGGAATTCAGTTAGAACGTCCAAGATGACAATGTACCAATACTCAAAGCAGGTCACACTTCTCAGGGACGAGTTCAGTAAAGCAAAATGGGTGTTATGGTGTAAGCTCAGCCGATGAACATTATTTTTAGAATCCATATGCAATGTCTGGAATATTGGAGGTTATATTTACTTTCCTATTGATGTTATGAGACACCAAAGCAACCTATAAAGGTGTCTTATTTGGGCTTATGGTTTCAGGGTTAGAGTCCATGGTGAATACAGGCATGGTGTCAGGAGCAACTGAGAACTTACATCTTGGTCAGCAAATAGGTAGCAGGGTGTTAGGCGCTCAAAGGTCCTTGTGCTTATAGATAGCACCAGGAAACCCAGGAATTTTACATTGGCAAGGTTGTCTTTTCAAAGACATATAACCTGTTTTCTACTTGGAAGGTTTGGAATTCAGGTGCTAATAGCCTAGGTGATCTTTGTGCTATGGGTAGAGCCAAGCCATATCAAGCTGCCACAATCTGGACCAGGGGTAGCTAATATGCTAAATGACTTCTTCACTATGTATATGATTTACACTACACCAGATCCTCCCCTAGGACCTTAAGACAACACATCTCAGAATCCATCTTCACGGAAGAAGTAACATGTACTTTAGTTGAGTTTTGATGTAATTATGCTTCCTTGTGCACACAGAATTGTGTATGCTGGAGAACTTTTTTCCCAAATTGTACTGTACTTAAATGTGCCTAAGATAAACTATCCAGTGTCAGACTCAGAAGTTTTGGACAAACACTGGCTACTGAGTAATGCTGAACCTGATTTACTTCTTGCCTCACATGGGTTGCTACTCTGCTGGTCCTGGTGGTCACAGAGACTGTCACAGCAGGGCATGAGACAGGCTGAGAATGAAACCTGAAGGCCCACCTTTGGGGACACACCTCCTCCAACAAGGGCACACCTCCCAGTCCTTCTCATCTGAAGACCAGTAGCTAACACTGTACCCACCTGAGTCCCCTTGAGCTGGGCCTCCTTAGTCCATATTGCTAATAGCACTACTATTTCCCAAGTTCCTACCAAAATGGCTCATTAAGTCCCACTTAGAGCGTTCAATTGCTTTTCTACTCCAAAGTCCCAAAGTCTTTTACCTTCCTCCAAAAAACAGCTCAGTTGAGTCTATCACAGCAACAGCCCACTCTTTGGTACCAACTTCTGTCTTAGTTACTTTTCTATTGCCATGATAAGACACTACTACCAACTTAAAACCAATGACAAAAGTCCTCCAACAAGTCTGCTTCCTAATCCTTCCTGAACACCTTCACCCATTTGGGGATCAAGTATTCAAATATATGAGCCCATTAGGGGACAATATCATTCAGACTGCTACAACTGTATTCTTCCTTTACTTAATAAATCTGTTTGGTCATTGTCATAGTTCCAAACCATTAAGTCTGTTCATTGATGTGCAATCAATCTCTAGAGCATCTTTGTCTTAAAAATTAAAACTCAATACCCATTGAACCACAGTCTCTCATTTTCTCCTTCATCCAACCCAACACCAGTCCAGTTTCTAGTTCCAAGAATTGGACTACCATAAATACCACATGTAGGTGCACTCATACAATCTCCATGTCTCTGTGATTGGCTCACTTTTACCTAGCATAAGGTTTGTCCACCTTGTAGCATGAGAGCTCCCTTTCTTTATAAAGCTGACATAACACCATCCATATATATATATATATATATATATATATATATATATATATATATATCACATCATGTTTATTCTTTCATCTATTCTTGGCTTCTTGGGTTGCTTCCCATTTAAATAGTGCTATTATAAACACAATGAACAATTGTGAAATTTACAGAGTCGGTTTTGAAGAACTTAGCACAAAAAAAAAAAAGAAGCTAAAATGTTCTGCATGGAAACATTCTTAGACACCTACTCTAGGGCTACTTTATCAGCCACAACAGCTCAGCTTTCTATATTCTTTCTATTGCTATGAGATCATCCTTAAACATGTAGCCTGGCCACAGAGCTGAGAGGGCATGACTTTTATAATATATGGTGTAAGTAGATGTAAAACTTTTCTTTCCTTGAATTTGGCATTCTCTGAATCTTCTGCATCCATGAAATGGTAAGAGCCGCCCCCTCCCCACTTCCCAAGGACTAAGATCGGGGGAGACCCAGAGAAGAAGGATCCAAGATGCTACTTTGCCTGAACCTGATTTCGCAGATTTACTCACACAAATCATCAGGGTAAGGAGGAGACTATTTATAGAGTAATAAGAATCAAATGGAAGATTGGTGATTTTCAATGAATATTCATGAGCAATCATAGATGTGAAATAAGATTTGATCAATGTGCAAAATTCATGTTTTCATGACTGAACATACAGAGTGAAACTATAGATTTGAAAAATAATATTGAGCAGGGACAGATATATGAGTTATAGACTGTTTTGAGGGAGCAGGAAGAGTATGATTTGTTTCAAGTTAAACATAAGAGATGGCATGTTATATCATGGAAAGCCCAGGAAAGGAGCATGCATATCAGAATACTGAAACACCTGACTCCCTGAGCATATTAAACCAGGATGGCTAGACAGTAAAAGTCCTAATCCAGTCAGAGGACAAACAAAAGAATTGTTGATCACTATGTACACTTTTATAGATGCCATAAAATTTAGTTTCAACTACTTTAAAATCAATACTACCTTGTTCATCACCTTTTACAATCTATCAATAGTGAAACACAGCATACAAAATATTTTAGAGAGCTGAGTGACCTCAATCTGTGAAACACTTCTCCAGGGCCCACGCTTTTAAAATGGCCCTTATATGACTAACATTCATCTGAGATAGGAAGCTGTGTCGACAGAAAGCTCGGCATTGAGGAGTCTTAGAGTCCCAGCCCAGTCCTCTTTCTTTCTAGCAAAGACATGATTGATAATTTATTTGGAAATAGAGAAGCACAATGTAAATGAGGTGATTTTTAATTGTCACTTATGGATGGTGAGTGATAATTTTCACATTGTTTTATATCATTTATAAAAAATAAAAATAATGTATTCTAAATTATTTTATTCTAATAAATAATAGTGACAAATAATAATAAATTATTATTGAATAGTAAAATCAATTTTCCCACATTTTATTTTTATTTTTAAACATCATATCAGAGCTATTATGTGCTTGGGCACTGGACTACTCCTGTCCATATTTGTTAGGGCTTCAGAAAAGGGAGACTCGGTAGCATAGTCCTGGCCAGGATATATCTCTGTGACAAGCCTGACCCTCTGTTCCCTGGATTGACAGAGATACACAGGCTTTATCTATTTAAAAGTCTTTCCTTGTACATGTTGGATTGTGTGCATACACTGTCAAGCAGTGGAAACAAACACTGAATAACATATGAATACATTACAAGATCTATTTTACACTTAACATTTTTCAAAACACACCTCCTGCTGCTCAAGCCCATGCCCCATAAACATCTCCAGTAAAGCTGTGATAAAAGCAAGAATAACAACTCCAGAATGACAAATTGACCAGATAGAGCCAAGCGAAATAAGAACAACTTCCACACTAGTCAGATGGGGACATCACACACACACACACACACACACACACACACACACCAACTTCCCTGCTTTTGTAGCTGCTTATGAAATGGGGATTTCATCTGTATTCAGAAACAAATATGACTGAGACTTATTAGCCAAGGTCTAATATTTACCTGATATATATGTTAATTGCATGATAACTTGGCAAATAAAAATATCACATTAAGACAACTTGAAAGAGAAGACTAGCTATATGGAATTTTGGAAAGTTTTTGCTTTTTGAAAATAATAGTTTCACAAAGAGTTGATTAGAATACAATATTGGAAGAGTATATTTACCCCAAAGAGTAGACAATACCTAGAATAGAAGTTAGATCTAGAGAACTTAACATGGATACAACAATTCAATATCTCTTAACAGATTGTCTCATCAGCATCTATCTCTAATCAGCATCTTTATCATCTTAAGTTGATGATTTCCTTAATAAGAACATCTTTACTAAACAACCATCAATGCATTTTAAGACAAATAACTATAGCTCAAAAATATATCATCAAAACCATTCAGAATAATTCTAGACTTCAATGCAGAGAATGTTTCCAGTTCTTCAGTCTCATCAGATTAGACTTTATTAATTTTCATTTGTCAAGGTAAGACACATCTAATGACAAACTCTTAGAAAAACTACACTATGAATACAGTATTGTCCAATAGTTTCCTGTGATTCAGAAAGTCCCTACCACCTGCTTTCTATAACTATGATTGTAGTGTGAGGAACTAGAGAGGAAAGCAAATCAGCAGAGCTCCTTGGCTCCTTGGAAGCCATCCGTGCTGTGCTGAGGCAGAGCTCAGCGTCTGACCTAGGGCATCAATAAAGCAATGAGGACGGGGCTCTTTTGGAGGCGCATAAGTGTCATGTCATTAATCGAACTTGGATCGTAGCCTCCTCCTATTCTTATAAGATGACAAATTAACCATATGGCTACCTCATAGATGACAAAACTAAAATACATTAAACTCTGTGGGGTAAATACACCCACAGGCAAATCTAATATACTGACATTTTAAATACTAATTGAAGCTGATTGATTTACGTATTCTACGTTCTCAACTCTCCAAAATGATGTATTTAATGTTTTATTTTTAAACACAATTAAAAAATAATATATAAATATATACATACTGCAAATGTAATACAGATAACAAATTCATTTAAGCCCATTTATGCACATTAGTAACACACCATGTGGCAGAAAGACTAGGACTACAAGAAGACCCCTTGGCGATTTATTTTATATTAAATCCCTAATGGCCTCTTCTTATTTTTGCAAAAATATGCACGAAAGTCCAGACTATGCAGCCATTGAAATGAATGGTTATTTATTTGCTAAACGAGAGCCCTGTGTTTAATGTTCCTTACACATAAGGTATCTGGGAAAGTCGCATTCTACAGTTCCATCCATCATTTATTTTACATACCCTCACTTCTCACAACAGGCAGCACAAAGACAGCTTCAAACGGCACTGGAAGTTGTTGTGATTTTTGTTTCCAATGCCATTACTGGAAGATTATATGCTAACATGTTTACTTGCTTTTTTTTAACAACAAAAACAAATTTATAGACTATCTTGGTGCCTGGCATAGGCATAAATACAAAATGAGAGAAAGTTTGCAAGTTATAAAAAAAAAATCAAATAATGGATAAATAGCAAAAGTTCAAGCTTGCAAATAAATCTCGATTAAATGCCAAAGACCCAAGATTTACATACAGTAAATTTGTCTGAAAAAGAAATACTAGTAACTGGCAAGTTCTAACAGTGTGTTCTTTGGTTTTCAAAGAACAAAAATCCTTTCTCTCCCTTTGTATTGTAACTTCAAAATGAACCTTAAAACTTTGCACTGGGGTAGTTTGAAGTATTCAAGTTGACAGGGACACACTTTCCAAAAAAAAAAAAAAAAAAAAAAAAAAAAGTCACCTCACTACAGGTTCACACAACCAAAATATGTCCCTGTGAGGAGCCTCAGAGTAGGAAGTAAACAAACTGCTGTTGCCCCCCCCCCTCCACCTAGTGCTGTCTCCATCTAAATCCAGAGTAAGGGTAAAGAACTCACACAGATACAAGGAGAAAGAATTCACACAGATGCAGCCAACACCTGACAGAGAGGAATGTGTGGAATTGGGAGGGGTTAAGCCCACCTTCTTCATCTTGAGAAAGAAGCTCTCCTTGTCTATGGGGCACATGACAGTCTTCCTGAGGCACCCCCTTTATTTATAGGACATTCAGCAGTCTTCCTGAGCCCCCCTTTGTCTGTAGGGCACATAACAGTCTTCCTGAACCCCTCTGTCTATAAGGTCCATGGAAATCTGTCTTCCAATACCTATGGCTTTACTTCTACAGTTTCACTAACCTGCACTCAACTACGTACGGTCTGATAAATGTGGATATTTTTCAGGAAAAAAAAAAACCCTACATTTTTGCAACCTTTACTACAGAATACCATTGTTACTATTTAATTTGGATATCAATGACAATCTTTTACTATACTTCATTTATAAATCAAGCTATCGTGAATGTATATGCATAGAAAATTCAGTATATATGTGCACCAGGTATCCAGAGTCTTGAAATATATATATATATATATCAGGATTTGGAGGTGTGAATGTGTAGTCATGATGTAGAGCTAATTCTTGCCATGATCCTACATAAAACTTGTATTAAACCCTATGATTTCTCTGTACACCCTTAGTTAACATTGCTCTCAGGATTGTTCCAATATGGTGCTTAGTGATCTAAACATCCAACTCCATGTCACAGGCACAATCATGTATAGAAGCTATGCTTCAACCCTTTCCCAGCCAGACTCATGACTGGGACTAATTGAGGGAAATGTGGTTTCCTCTTCAACTCTTCTTTCCTGGTTCTTTCTGCGCCTTGTCAATAAGCTGTCATTTGGGATACCATTGCTATGAAGCACAAGAAAGGGAGTTGAGGAAAGAAGGGTAATAATGTTACCCTTCTTTATGGAGGGTACAAATGCAAGAGCTCCCCGTTTTTCATTGTCTCATGTGGTCTGAGGGGCTGCGGGAGCCTCCACCTTCCCTCTGTACCCCCTAGACAGTTGCAATAAACTACAAGCCACTTCCCTATTACAATCAAACACCTTCCATTCCATCTCTCTGTACCCAGGCAGTTGCAATGAACTTCCATTCCACAGCTCTTAGGAGATAGTGCTTCCTCTCTTCTCTCAGCTGAGATCTTGGTTTCCACTTTAAACTCAGCCTCTTGGATAAAGTCTATGGAAAATGCATTCATTTGTCCCTCCCATATGGCCTTGGTCTGTCCTCTCAGAGCCCCAGTCTGACCCATCATAGATTTCTATATCGATTCCAACTGTTTTCTTAGCCTAAGGGATTACTGTAGATAGGCATTCTAGAATTCACTGCAACTCAGCATAATTTTCATCCTTTAGATTGACATCCCTTCCATTTACTCACACGGGAGCCACACAGTCCAATATTACCCTAATTTCATCACTTACTCTGAGTAGGCTCAAGAATGTCAACAGCGCATTTTATCCAGCTCAACTTCTATGACACCATAAATAAATATGAGCCTCTCCAGTTTTGTTTCTCAGGCTAGCACGGACATATGTAACCTGACCTTTTGAGTATCTTCTTCCTCTCCACAATTCCCTGCCATGATTAATTCTTGTAAATCAAAGGAAAGTTTTTTGAGTATTTTCAAAGAAGGCTGTAAAACCCTCGATGCTACTGAAGATTTAGAGCCAGCAAAGAAAAGTGGAGCCTGGGAGCCCCAGCTACATTTCCAAGGCAAGACCTACAAGATGGATCAGTCGAAAAGCAAGAATAGTGTGGCTTCATCACTGCCCTCTCTCAGTGTGCCTGGGTAGTAGGAAACTCCCAGTTAGCTCAAGAGCATTCAATAGAATGGTATCTGCCTATACAAAACCTAGACAGCTAACACATTTAAATGGTACAGATACTTCCAGCTTTCTGAATCTCTGTGTTCCAAATCTGTGAATTAAATATCTTGACTTTAAAATGTCTGAGGAAAAAAAAAAACCAACTGGACATGTTTAGACATTTTACACATCACAATTCCCTAAACAATATGGTATAGTAATTACTGACATGATGTTTATGAAGTATTATATGTTAACAATCTAAAGATTTGATGTATATGGAAGGATGTGTGGAGAGTATATAGAAATTCTACCCCACTGTGAGTTGACTATCTGAAGATCTGGGCATCCCTAGAGGATCCTGGATTTACAGGTACAAGGATAACTGCACATGAAAAACTGGTTAAGAAAGAGCCAGGCCCATTGGCAGGCATTGATGGATATTTTTCAACTTCTCTTGTCTGAAGGTGGAATATCTCTCCTTGTTCTCTCTAGAGTGTCACCAATGACATGTTTTGGTAGAAAAGACATGGTATGACCTTGTGAACCCCGACCCCTCACAGTTTTGCTTCTAGTATCTGGAAGATGGGTTCTGTTTTTGTATGAAGAAGCCACATGAAAGACCACATGGAGGGGAGGACTGTTACCCAGATTCACCATAGCTTTCCAGGAGAAGCCACAGCAGCATGCGTGAGGACAGCTGGTCCTAGCCATACCTTGCACTCTGATTGTATCCATATGACTGAACTCAGGCCCAGAGTAATCAGGAGAAAGGCTAACCTGTTAGTCATACAGAGAAGTCAACAAACAAGAGCTTTGTTTGTGGTTGTTTTTGTTATTGTTGTTATTTCATAGACCAGAGCATTCTGTCCATAGCCAGCTAATTCAATCCAGGCAGTTGAAAAGAAAAGCCTACATAATTCATCCACAGAACGGTTGGTTTTTTTCCCTCTGTGACATAACAAAGAACAATGAGGAAATGGGAGTATTATTAGCCTTCAGAGTTAGATTCTCGGCTTGGAAATTTACCCTATGATTTAAGGTCATTCTCTTTCCTTCACTGTCTTAGTTTAATCATTCATTAAAGAATTCTAATGTCCCACGCGATAAAAATCTGTCAGAACCTGAGAGCCTTTTCTCTGAAGACTAGCTTTTATAGCAGCAGAAGGTGCTCTTCAAATTGACAACAAGGGAATCAATCAGTAGTCCTATCGAGATGAGATGCCAATAAATCACATCAATGACCAGCATGGCAAGGTACAATAGTGGCACTCATATCGTGGCAGTACCAACAGCCTCTAATTGGACTTAAGGCCACTGAAAGGAGAGGGGAGATGCCTGGAACTGGAAATGCGTCCAGTCACTCAAGGCTAGTGAGGTTATTTCCTTGGAGGACAACCTTCTATGACCACTTGACTAGGCCAGCACAATCCCTAACTGCAGTCTATGTTCTTACGCTTATTCCCACAGGTGAGAGTAGTTTTCATTCCTCCTTAAGAGGCTTCTCTTTGCAGCAGACAGAGACCATCTGAGAAAACCATGACTGGACAATGCTGTGGATCTGCCTCTGGTGGGGTGAGGGCCAAGGATGTGAACCATAATGCAGGGTCCAGAATCTCTAGGTCCTGTTTCTGCTGCTCTCAGCTCTCTGTGCCTCAGCAGTAGCCTCACCACGTAGACTGAGCCTGGTCTTCATTTGTATCCTTGACTTCCTACCCAACTCTTCTGACCCCAGCTCTTGTATTCCCTTCATCCTGCCCAGATATCTCTACCCTGGGTTGTCTGAAATAATCTGTTTTCTGGGTCCCATCTTATAGCATGGGTACACTCCAGATTGAGAGGAACATATCAGCCTTTTCCCTGATGGAGAAAGGGAGGAATTGGTCCAGTATTTTACTATTCCTGGATTCCATGGTCTTGCCAGTCAGTCATGGTGGGCAGCTGGTGCTGTAGCCAACTGCTAACTTCCTAATCAAGTGCCTGCTGCACTTCTCCCTGGCGATCTATCATCCCCTTGTTTTTGTTCTTCTTGGACATTAAGAATCAACCCTGCAGCCTTTCCAGATTTAAATCCAAAGTGGATCCAAGCATGAGGTCGAAGCCATTTTCCCAGGCTCCTAACTCTGTATCACATACCATGCTCACTGGTATAGCTGTAACATATATGGTCTCCTTCATCTAGATCAGCAGTTCTCAATCTGGGGCCAAACGTCATTTTCACAGAGGTTGCCTGAGACTAACAGAAATATCAAGATGTTTACATTACAATTCAGTTATGAAGTAGCAATGAAAGTAATTTTATGGTTGGGGTTATTACACCATGAGAAACTCTAATAAAGGGTCAGAGCATTAGGAAGGTTAAGAACCACAGGTCTAAGTAAAACATGGGAAGACCTTTATTTCTCACCGTCCTCTGCAGGAAAAGTCTCTACATGCCTTTCACAGTTTTGTTTCAAATTAATCTGGCCATATTTTTCCACCATATATTCCTCTCCCAAATTAGACTCTGTGTTTCTCTGGTATTCGTATGCAACGATAGGCACCACTGGGAATGACCAATCATTTATAGACGCAATAGGAGAGAGACCAGGGCGTAACAGGATCAAACCTATACTTCGGGCACATAACAGCATTGCCCCAGGGATGCACCAGTTACTTACTGGGCTGTAGGCTGAGATGGACCACAGGTGGATACAATGTGGGTTAAGTAAGAGTTCTTTGAGCGCCACAGACAGGTAGACACAAAATGACTTCCATTTCAGGGTTTTGGCTTAAAAGGAAAGTAATTTAAAGTCAGAGAAGTGAGGTGTGCCTGGCATGAGAACTTGTGAAGAAGCTGAAAGTAGATGCCATAGCAGTACTGTAAAACAAAACAAAACAAAACAAAACAAAACAAAACAAAAACAAAACAAAAAAACCCTTAGGCTAAAAGGTATCTAGGCAAAAGACAGCCACAGTGCTTAACGTCGAAAACTGCTTTTAGAAGAATCTTTCAGAGTTCCCTTATAAAACTGGCACCATGGACTTATTTATTTCAAAACTTGTTTTCTTGGGGGCTGATGTCCAGTGAGAAAATCAAATGAAAGGTACCCCTAATCCAATAAATTTATGGTTTTATTCATGGCATGTTGGATTTATTTTATTGTATTTGTTTTCTAGATATGGGATGCATATGTATGAGCTGAACACAAGTAGTTTTTCAAATATAAAGCAAAGTGGGATAAAAGGTTTTAAAGCACAGGGTAAGACAAGGCACACACCCGAGGATGGGTGTTAGCATTTCAAGAGAATGAAGCAATACTGAGAACTTTTCCAGTCTCACAACCTGTTTTCCCTTTTGTACCACTAGACGGCACCACTGGCCTGCATATGTTCTTAACGCAGCCAGGCCAGCACCTTTTTTTTTTTTTTTTTTTTTTTTTCCCTTCAATCATTGGATTAAGGATCTGCACAGGATCTGAAAGCCTTTGTTTGACCCTTCCTGTTTCTCCAAATTGCTATTAATATATATATACTTAATGTGTACCAAAATATATTCTTATTACTTAGGGAACCAACTCTGTATTTGCAGAAGGGAGAGGGGCCTCTAGCTTAAAGACATTTCCCTGTTGTCTTTTTGTGTTTGTTTTTGTTTCTCTATGTATCCCTGGCTGTCCTGGAATTTACTCTATAGACTAGACTGTCCTCCAATTCAGAGACCCGCCTTTCTCTGCCTCCCAAGTGCTGGGATTAAAGGCGTGCTGTCTTTTAAAGAGATTTCTATGTCACAAGAAGAGGAACACATTTCCTTTAGTTTTTCACAACCTGTTTTTTCCATGACAGTTTGGTACAATGTAGTAATTAACCATTAAAACATTGCATGTGCTTCAGCAGGACTGTTACAGTCAAACTAATTTAAACCAAGGTCAGGTCTCCAAATCAGCAAAAGAATTCTGAAGGCAGGCGACAGGGAAAATAAACTAAAGAAGAGGTAAGCAACAGATGCTATTAAAAGTAACTCAGGGCAGCTCAAGCTGGTCCAAGTACGTTCCTAAAAAGGCAATTAGTCAAATCCTTTCAGAAATTAAGCCGTCAAAATGACATTAGAGTACATTTTAAAAATGTATTTACAGAGCAAAAGAGCAGCTCAGCATCATGGCCTGAGGGGTTCCCTTCCCCGAGTAAACGTGTAGAAGAAAATTAGATCCTAAACTAAGAAGAAACTTCAAATTGTCACAATAGATTTAGGACGGTGCTATGTCTTAATTCTCCCAGTGCTAAGTGGAGAGTGAGTTAAGTCACTCGGTTGTTTCTGGTTTCTTTGTCATCATGGGATGATTAGGATGACAAAAGTCTATGATTTTTCCTACAGATGTTTAAAGACTAACAGTGACTGACAGTGGCCCTTGCAGGAAAAATCATTCCTTAGACAGGCTGGCAC
This sequence comes from Arvicanthis niloticus, assembly GCF_011762505.2. NCBI lineage: Eukaryota > Metazoa > Chordata > Mammalia > Rodentia > Muridae > Arvicanthis > Arvicanthis niloticus. The sequence continues at coordinate 125,055,762 of NC_047658.1, read as the reverse complement.
TCCACCTCCTTCAGGAGCAAAGGGACAGTGTCCTTCCTCCTAGAAAGAGATTCCTTCTAGAGAAAGGAACTCCCTGCTTATTACTTCGGAGGGTCTAGAAACATAAATTTCTGTTTGTAAAAGATAAACTGAGGGGCTGGGAAGATGGCTCAGTGGGAAAAGCGCTTGGCGTACAAGTGAAGAACTCACGTTCAGATCCTCAGCATACAGGCAAATGCATGGTAGGTGTGGCCACCAACCTGACCCCAGAGTTTGAGACTCAGGAGATCCTCAGACCCAAGTGGGTATCTTTAGTAGTTAAACTAGCAAACTCTAGGGCCAAGTCAGAGACCCTGCCTCAATAAGACGGAAATGAATTAAGGAAGACACCCAGTGTCAATCTCTGACTTCCATACCTATGTGTAAACACACACATGGACCAATAACACAGGGTAGGGAGAGAGGGACAGAGAGACCAAAAACATACATGGGAAATAAAAATTTAAAATACAGAGATAAAGGTTTATGAATGGATTTGAAATGCCCTCAGATAATATGCTCACTCCCTAAATGTCATGCTGAACTAAGGAGAGAGCCCCCAGACAGGAAGAAAGGAATGATCCACCCAATCTGAGGGAGAACCCTCGGCATTCTGATGGTGAGTCAAAAGAATGTGGCTTTTTAAAAATGACATATTTGCAGTGGATAGAAGGAAGGACAGCAGTGTCCAGGCAGAAGTGGCGGAGAGGATTGACAAGGTCTGAAGGAAGGAGCTGGCAGAGGCTCAGGAAATGGTAACCTGTTCAGAACCTACCCTGAAGAGGAGAAATGGGAACAAAGTAACAGAAAACCGGTGATGCAGCTCAAAGGGGTCCTGAGCCATCTCTGCAGAAAGGCAAGCAAAACTTGGAGAAAATGGGGGCATCTTCAGCCTGAGTCCCCAGCAGCCTGAGAGGCAGCCACAGTTGTGGTGTTTGGGTTCAGTGAGGAAAGATTACAGGTCAATTACTAATGTTCTCTGGTACCTTCAAAATGACCAGACTCTTAATCCCAACTAAAATCAGTAGCAGCTGCAAATGCAATGCCCTTGGCCAGAGTGCATGAAACTAGCTAAGAAAACTATGATCATAAATCTTTCTATATTTTCTTTGATTATTAAAAAAAAAATCTATTCACTGGTTTACCTTTAAATAGCTATGAGCACTTCAGCTCCAGTATCTCACGAAGGGATGTACTTTTCTACGTATCCTTGACAAGTACCCCCTTAAAGGTCTGATGGCCTTATGCTTGTATCCAACAACAAACAGATTATTTGCTAACACCCTCTGTGGACAGAACATTTTAGAGGAGAAAGTTTGTGCTTCATGACACAGCACTGGGTACCAGAAACAAGTTTGCATGCTCCAGTAGATTGTATCCCAAGCCAGCCACCTCCGTTTCCTGCCCACTGAGTCTTGTGTCCCCTCCCCCCCTCACATCAGGGGTTGGAGTCAGAACCCCAGTGGAGAGCACTGGCACCACTTTGTAAGGGGTGGCAAGGGATGGATGTCAAATTTCAGAAAATATGCAAACCCATTATTTGCAAATTAGAAACAGCCATTATGAAAATTATCTAATTTAACCTAATAGCCTCCCGAAGCTTTCACTTCTCAACACCACTGTGTTAAGAATTAAGTTTCAATATCAATCTTGGAGAGATGCAAATATTAAGATCATAACAAGCAGAATGGTGGCTGGAAAATGTAAAAGGAGATCTGATGCCACTTAGGGAAATTCATTGACGGGGAGAACTAGATGAAATATGTTTTATGAATCAATCATTAATGTTCACTTCAGGTGGGTAAAACAAAGACAAGGTGTCGGTTAAGACACTCATTACCCCAAGTTGGTTTTTTTTTTTGGGGGGGGACAAAATAAAAATTCCATTCTAATATATTTGAAAGCACATTTTTTGTTGAAGGCTTGGTTTCCAACCTGTGATACTGCTGGGAAATAACGGAGGTTGGGAATAAGTAAAAGGAATTTAGGCAGCTTAGGGGTGTCTAAAAAGGATATTTTGAAAGGGATATTTTACTTCCAAGGTTCTTCTGTTTCCCTTTTAGCTTCATGGCCTCCCTGAGGTGAGCAGCTTCCTCCACCACATGCCCTGCCAGGCTGCACTGTACCTCCACAGACTCATGGACTGAAACCTCCCAAACCATGAGCCCAAACAAACCTTTCTTCTTTATAAATTGATTTATCTAAGGAATTTCACCACAGTGACAAAAAGGTGACCATCACACTGTTGGTGACATATTTTGTTGATGACATATTTTGGCCATCATCAGGAGATCCCTAGCATAGTTTGCAAAGATTTTAAATGCCACAAGCTTCAGCTGCTTAAAGCATTCCTTAAATAGAGCTGCTCTGCTCTTCCCGCCAGTTGCTTCCCACTGTAAGGAACGGCTCATAGCTATGGATTATTGGCCTGAAATTGATTGCAAATTGAAATCCGTGCTTCAAGTGCCTCATAGAGACTGATGCTTAAAATCCAGGCTTCATGTGCCTCATATGGACTGATTCTTAAAATCCCTCCATGCACACAAGTCATCTAACCATTTTGTCATTTGCTTCAAACCCCTTGGGGTTGTCAGCACAAGAACAATGAAGTTCAAATACCTTAGTCACACGCAGTTTTGTTGTTTGGACTTAAAACCAATGTTCGAGTCATTCTAGGGTTTTTTTTTTTTTTTTTTTTTTTTTTTTTTTTTTTTTTTTTTTTTTAGTTTTTAAAATTCCCTACCACTAAATATGTTGGCTGAGCAGGCTGCTCTTCATTTATATTTTGATTTGAGAAGGTGTGTCACAGTAAAGGAGTGGACTCATGCATGATTGTGAGTTTTAGAGTTGGGTTGAGAAAAACAAGGCTCAGAACAGCTGAGATACCTGGGAAGGAAGCTCTTCAACCCGTTTAAGTTATCTGAAGGCTATGCATGCATGCACTCCAGGTTCCCAGCTTTTAAGAGCTGTCACCCACACTGGGCTGGCCTTTGGTGGATGCGGCTGACTTACTGCTCTGAGAGGATGCAGAAAACCTCCTTCCGTGGCCCCGGAGATTCTCTCTTCTTTATGGAATAGGATGAGTCCTTCCAGGTAATGCTAGGAATATGTTGAAAATAGTTTCCGAATTACCTCCAGCCACCCAACCCAAGCTCCAAATGGGATTGCTGCATGCATGCAAACAAGCAACTCTGGGTTGAGCCTCTGAGGTCCCGGGGCTCATCTGCTATAGATGTTGGAACCATTTCCACCAGAGTAGGAGACCACCATCACATTTCTCTCTTGGGGTCCCAGGAGGGTTGGATTAATGCTTGGATGTTTTCACTGGGAAGTTTCTGATGCGCATGGAGCATAAACCATCATCACATGCCAGTGTTTTTTTTACAGTAGCCAGGAAGAGCTGACAGACCTGGGCTCCAAAGGCAATGGAGGTATTCATCATTCAGAGACTGGAAGTGTGTCAGATGTGGCTCAGCAGAACCCTGGTATATACAAGGCCCTGAGTTTGAGCCCTAGAAACATACACACTCAAAATAATTTCTTCAAATGAAAACATGATAGGACCTGGAAAGGCATGTCCCTGTATTTCCATTGGTCAGGTTAAAAGGCTTTGAAAAATCATTTTTTTTCAAAAACATTTCAGTATTTATTAACATTTTGAAACATATGCTAGTCAAAAATGTTTTCCTAAGCAGGGCAGTGGTGGTACACTCCTTCAATCCCAGCATTTGGGGAGGCAGAGACAAGCAGATCTGTGAGTTAGAGGGACCAGCCTGGTCTACAAAATGAGTCCTAGGACACTCAAGGCTACACAGACAAACCTTGTCTTGGAAAAAGGGGAAAAATGTTTCCCAAAACAAACAAAAATCAAAAACAAAAGAAACAAACAAAACCCCTATGCATTTTATAACAAAATAAAGCAGGTCTTTCATTATGACTTAAAAAATGTCTAAGCTCAAATAATAATAAACCCATCTAAAATGGTGTAGACTTCAGACTAGCTTGTTCAGTCTTAAATCACCAGTATGATGGGCCATATACATTCGCCAAGCCTAAATGAAGATTCCCTTTTGTTAGGGAGGAACAGAACAGTAGTCATGGAGTTTCTCTGGCCTGTGCTCTGGTGCTAACAGAAAGTGCTGGTGTTTTTCCCTCTGCTGTATCTGGAGGCACCTTGTGGGCAGTGACCTCTGCCAGACAGAATGAGTAAGTGTACTGAATCACTCCACTCAAATCCAGCCCCTGAGCTCTCTCCCCTGTGTTCAAAGGAACACAGGAGGAATCCTCCAGCTCCCAGCCCTGTAGAAGAATGGTCCTGAGCACCAGACCTAAATGAGGACTAAATTTTAGGAGTTGTTCTCACCTACAGTAAACTGATTTGCATGTAGCAGCAGCTGGTCCATGTTCATAGAGACGATCTCATTGCAAGTGTTATTATCTTGAGCTTTCTGGGAGAGCTCATCACAGTGCATGTCTCCCTGAAACCCATATGTCAAAATCTTAACTGGGCATACTTAGAATGGGGCTGTGTTTGGAAACGGGATTGTCGTAGATATAAATTAGATAAGGTCATTAGGTGGGGTGTGGTTCTTAATGCTGGGACAGGGAGAGACAGGACACAGAGCCATGTACCCAGGACAGATAACCGGAAGATAAGGCCAGGGGACTAGGTGATGCTTCTACGAGCTAAGGAACATTGTTTATTCTCACAACCTTCAGATGGCACTAGCCTACATCTTGACCAGAGGCCTTGACCAGAGCTTCCAGAACCATAAGATTATACATCTGTTGAACCGTGTAGTTCATGAATGTCACTCCGCAGTGCCTTTACATCATCCCTAGCGTGTGGTAACAGCGAGAGTCTCTCCCTGTGAACAAATCTTAGTGAAGCTAGTGTCTGACCTTTGTCCTTACAGAGGAACAATGCTACTGAGCTATTAAATCCTCTGCGTGTCCGTCACAGAGACTACATTGTCTCAGAGCTCAGAGATTGGCAGTAAGGAACAGGGGCCCATGATGAAGTGCCAGCCCAGTGTGACCATGTCTGGGAGAACAGCCTGGTTTACAAAGCTACAGACAGGAGCATTCTAACACACACACACAGTAACTTTTGGAGACTCTGGTCTTTGTTTTTAAAATGAGGTAGGTGAGAATCAGAAAGGAATTCTGAACCCTTAAAATCTCCAAATAGAGTTGGGGAAGCAATATGGTGTCACAGGATGCCTTAGGGAGAAGAATAAATTCTGCTTTTAACTATGTGTGGGGTTTCACTGACACACTGCATTAGTGAGCATTTTCACTTCTAAGGAAGGTGTAGCACGTTAGGGAGGAGTCCTTGCTCCATTCCTGCGTTCTCATGATGTGAACATACAGATGTGGTGTTTAACAACATTCCAGCTCTATTTCAGATGGTGAGGGTTTCAGATGTACCTGTCCGTATACACAAACGCCCTTCCCATTCCCAGAAAAATCACACAGGGATTACAAAATTATACTTAACTGCTTGATTAATTACTGGACCTCCATGGAAATTACTGTCAAGATTAAGACAATCATTCCACCCCTGATTCTGCTTGATAAACATCTACAATTTAACATATTTGACAAAGCCATTTGTGTACAGCTATAATATAAATAAAGGTGCATTAAAGCTATGGTAAGTGTATGATTTTCATAGCCTTAAAATAACTCACTAACTACAGACAGTTCCCTGAGCAATTACAAGATGTTCTATGTTAATTTAGGAAGGAATTCCAAACAAGTCATTTAAAACCTAATAAGATGCCATTAAATGAAGGGGGACAGGGGAGGGGGAAGCTAAAGAAAACCCTAAGGCTTGAACCAGTAGAAATGATTCTCAGAGCTACTGACCCTTGTAAGATCCATGTTTTGCTTTGGTTTCTAGAAAAGAGGCAGATTTCTAATTGAAGGTGATTATCTAGTTAGTACATCCCAAATTGCACACATTTCTTATATTAGTTCACACCCACAACTAATTAGATGGAGCATTTATCAATCTGGAGGTTCATGGAAATGGCTTTATCGATCTACACATTGAGAGGATACTCCATCAGCTCGGAAGTGCTACATACTGGTACTGATGACAGCCAGCCCTGACGCTCATACACATCTATGAACTAAACTGTGAGGCTGATCCACTGGTGGTGAATTCAGAGAGAGGTCACAGAACAAAAGTCCTGATTTTCTAAATCGTGGACACCAATATGTATTCCAGCCTCTCCCCAGAAATATACACACTGAGACAGTCACCATCGTCACAAGGAAGACACAAACAGCAACATACCATTCTAAAGACAGATTCCTATTATCTCCACACACTCCTGAACTACCTGCTTCCAATCAAAGATGGGAGCCTGACTAAGGAAATAATAAAAAAAAGTATAGACTTTCACAAAGACACAGATGCGCCTCTATAAAATATAGCTCCCATTAGTTGGGTTAATTAAGATTAACACACAAGTTGTTGGAACCCCCAAAGTAGACAAGAGGTAATTTACTACAGAAAGATATAAAGATGGGGTACCATTCATTCCAAGTCGCTCATCAGTCACACTGGAGGGATGAGGCTCCATGTTAATACTGGAGGAGTTATCATTGCTATGTGTCAAAGTGACATGTGTCCAAATAGCGTACAAAGGCCAAACCACTACGTGTGTTCACAAAGAAAATATGCAAGTGAACCTAATCTTGTATGTTACTAGTAAACACATGCACAGCACACGTATGAAGAGCTGTGGTTGTGGGTTCGTTTTCTGAAATGAGGATCTAGGCCTGGCAGTTTTCCACCAATTCAGACACTCTCTCAAGTCAAACTCTTACTGTGACTCACACAACAGGATGTTGACCTCCAGGTGTTCAGATGGCAACCGAAGGAAACCTATTTTGGCTGAAAAAGCAACCTGCACTTACCTCCAGGGACATGTTCACAGTGCTGATGGCCACTTTGATTTCACCATCTGACAGCTCCTTTAGATCTTTCAACATTGTTTGTTCAAGACTTAAACCTGTGGATAACAAAGGGAAAAAAATTATATACCTGGGGTCTGTTAAAAAAAAAAAAGTACGTGTTAAGGGGTTATTTAAAAAATTATTCTACTAATCTCAACATTTTAAAGTATCATTTTTATCTGAAATAAGCACACAATCAAAAATTACATCTGTGGCTGCATCTATGTCAGGTACGATTCAGGCAGGAAAAAGAACTTACCCCTCATGGGGCAGGACACTTACAGAGGGATGGCAGGATAAAGGAACAAAAGAAAGATGAAGTGGTCAGAAACTAGCTAAGACCAAAGGCAAGGTGGGGATGAGGGTGGGGAGCTGGGGCTAGAGAACAGACTCTGTCAGAGCCTGGTATCACAGCAAGAATGGGGTGGGGAATGCCTGTGTAACCTTAGGTCCCTTTCTTCAGCCCTCACTGTTCCTCCCACTGACCAAAAGGAAGCCAGAGACAAGAGAGCCTGGAACAGGCCACGCTTGGGTGTCAGCCTCCAGAGCCCCAGAGTAGGTCAGGTTGGCAGCTTTGCCATACAAACTAGCTGAGTAATATCATAAAAGGCCCAGATTTAAATGACCCCTGTAATTATATAATTATCAGTTTAATTTTATATAAATTGTACTTTATAAACTTCATAAAACTATCACAATCGAGACAGACATGGTATTGAACATCTTTAATTCCAGCAGTTGGGGAGCACAGACAAGTGGATCTCTTGGAGTTCAAGACCAGCCTGGTCTACATACACCAGACAAGCAAGCCAGGTTACATAGTACAACCCAGTCTGATACAACAACAGCTATCTTATTTGAGCTGATCACCCCTGCAATAGTCTCTCGCAATAGGTGTTATTGAATTCTTTATTTGATGTCAGGAACAATCTAAATTGACTATATTGTTGAGAACTCTAGAGTTGTAGTTGGTTGACCAAAGCGTTTCAATGAAATCGAACAAGAACGGCATTGTCTTAGTGTTTACCTGGCCTTCTCTATTGACAGATTCACTATAAAGGTATGTAAAGTGCAGGCATTCTTTTGGAATGCTTATGAAGATGGTCTACTGCCCACCCTGTCAGGATGGAGCATGCTGTCCATCACAGCAACACAGGAAATAGACGGCAACTCAATATTCTCCTTTGACTCAGAGTGAACTGTGACTTGATTTGATTTCTAGAGTACATTACAACAATAGTGGCTTAGTGTGTTACAGGAAACAAATAAAGACATAAACCACTGTACATCGCACGTGCACATACCCACGATCTTTCACAGGAGATTCTATGTGTGGCAGATGCTGACAAATCACTGGCCACATTCCTTGCTTCTTTTTATCTCATTTAACCAGCATCGTGCTCCCCTGGCTGTCTGGAATCTTTGATGGCCACTAGAGCCTACTGGGGGGAATTCATTCCCCACTAGACTAGAAAGCGCTCACTATTTCAGTGGTTTTCTGGTTGAACACACAGCAACTAAATCTAGTTTGTAGTACTTCATCTGTTTCTATTGTGTTAAGACACCTACTGTGACAAATTTCAAACTGTTAATCCAGCATCAGCCAACTCACATTTCAGAAAGTTAACCACCAGGCCTTATGGCCAGGGTGGCCTGATCCCATCCAGGGCTGCACTCTATAATGGGTCACCCTAAGACACAGATTTGATTTTTTTCTCAGAGTTTCTTAGTGAGAGTGTGTATCCTACAGGGCTCACTTGCTGGTTAAAGCACTCGAGAGAGTCCTCAAATAAACCACGTTGCCTTAGGGAACTCCGTGACCCACCATGTATAATCCATGGGCTAATGCGTAAGGCGTCTACACCCAGGCAGAAGCCTGAGGAAGGGGTTTCAACATAGGAGGCCTGCTTCCAGACCAACAGCACAAACCCAGAAAGCCTCCACAAGCACACAGAAAGAGGAAAGAGAATGCAAGCACACTCAGATCATGCTCCATACAAGCCACCCCTCCAGGAAGCAGTGAGAGACAGGGACAGTCACTCACCCTGAGCACTGAGCTGGCTCTCCTGCAGCACGCTGATGATATCATCCCTTGGAGGCAGGTTGGGAAACTGTTCTTCCAGAAGGGAGAGAATCTCCTCCTGCTTCTCTGGGAGCTCAGGATCCATGGTCATCCACTTGAACAGGATACTGCCTGAAGGACATGGGGACAAATACTCTTGAGCTCTCCATTAGCCGAGACAAGGACAATGAAAATCAGTATCCTGATATAGCAGATACTGGATTCAGGGGCTGGACTGGCCCCTGCTCTCCAGGACCCAGCTTCCCAGCATTCCTACCTAAGCAGCTGCTAATTCAGAAGCTGTAGCCACTGGGCAGAGAAGCCCTTAGACCTAACAGTGGTCTCATAAGGCCTTGGAGAAAGCATTCAGGGAGAAGGACTTTTGGTTATCTGGGTTTGGGGATTAGAGCCCTGAAGGACTACCAATCTAGCTAGCTGCTTCATCTTGTAAATAAAGTTTATGGTGACACAGCCTTCATCCCTGTTAATTTCTACATTGTTCACAGGCTTTTTTTAAATACATGAGGTCAGACTTAAGTGCTTCAACAAAGCCTGAAATATCTGCTTGCTGGCTGTCTTTGGGAAACAGTTGCCAGCTGCTGCCAAGGAGAAAGATAAAACCAAAACAAAACATTCTCCATTTATTGCAAATCCTGCTTTGAGTCAGTTTGAACAGACAGAGGCGGTCTCTGTGGCTCTCTACCAGCTCACTGAGATGGGAAAGGAAGCCCATCTCACCACCTTGACCCTGTAACTAATGTTCAGCTGTCACTCAAAGGCTACATAGAAGGAACTAAAACTGAGTGACTGTCAACTATGGAGGGAAAACTCACCAGAAGACAGATGGAGAGAGCCAAAGGGAATGAAATGAAACTGGCCAGAGAATTAGAATCTTATAATCAATTACATGAAAAATTAAAATTCTCAATTTAAAGAGTGGCCTTAAGAACGTCAAATCATTTTTTCCTCAGTAGATCAGTTATGGTGGGGAACTGGAACTAAGTCAGAAGAAAATATGTACACAGAAGTGTGAGAGAAAAATGCAAGGACCTAAGAAGATGAGGCAGGTTTTAATATGCGTAGGAACACCTCCTGCTAGGAAAGAGGGAGAGAGAATTCTACCATTTAAGAAAAACTACAAACCAAGATAATAGTTAAGATAAAGTGAAATATTGTAGGCAGTAAGACTGCTAAAAATTACATTTTAAAAAAGATTAAATCATCAAGAAAGAAATCATGCAAAAACCAAAACAACTGCAGCGAAACAGAGGGAAGAGGAAGGAAAAGCGTGAGGGGGAAGAAATTAAAACTGCATTTCTCTTAAAAGAGGTGTCTGCAGACGCCTGAAAGAATCTGCAAATGACGTGAGAATAGTAAGTAAATGTAGCAGTTTGCTGCATCTAAGGTCAGTAACACACAGCTGCACTCATATACACAATCACACAAAACCCCAAAGGTCACAGTTTAAAAGTTTGACGGTACTGAAGTATAAAACATTTAGCATTATGTACTTGACTTGGTCAGATTAAGAATCAACTTTTCTTTGACTTGAGGATTCCTTTATTAACATTTATTTGTAATTTTGGTAAAGTGAATAAAGCTGTTGTCAAATAATGAAATTGATGATATTGATAAAATTTAAGCATATACTTCAATATTGTTAAGTAGTCTACATGTCGTGTATGTTTCATTCATTTTTAAATGACTCTAAGAGCAATCATTACAAACTGATGGGTAAGCATCATAATAAACCATGGTGATAAATATGTAATAATATGCTTTTAAGAAAGTATTGTAAGAGTGAAAATACATTTTTTTCAGATTCTATAAAGGTAAGGCAGCGTATTTTTTTTAAATATTTGCATGCCTCCTTGGTATCAGGCTTAATAGCAGTTAGCTGGATTCTCAAATCACACCTGTAAGAGATCTTGACACTGGCTGATTCAGTCTGTCTTAACAGCAGCAAGCACATGCCCTCTTATCAAGGACTGGAAAGCCCAGTCAGGCAGAAGTTCTCCACACTCTGAGCTGTCTTTGATAAAGGCTATGGCCCAGCTCCATCCCAGAACTCCTTTAAAGACTTTGCACTTCACATTAGAAACATATTTATTTTATAAGATTTATTATTAAAAACCTTATAAATAAATAAAAACATCACACACCCCAAATAACCAGACCCAGAGTCTATACAACTCCATGAACTTCGATGCAGTAGAAAAGGCATCACAGAAGGAATCTGACGCTAACTTTTATTATAGTTCTAAATCTGTCTGATATTTCTTTTTGTTTTGGTGGTGGATAAATACATAAAATATATTTGATACTGAAAGTAAAAAATGAATGTTAAACTCCCCTATCTCTGTTCTGAAATCCCAGAAACATATTTAGTAATTATATAGCTTTGTTAAATATTGGTATCAAGATATACAGTAGCCGAAGACGCCTGTCAGCACATCAGGACCTGATTCTCAATGAGTGTTGACTTAACTTCTAGCAAATTGTGAGTGCAGAAACAGTCCATAAACCTGTACCCAACAGTCTCCCTGTTATTTACAGGCTGATAAGAGGGACATAGAATTAAGAGCAAGCTACAAAGAAGGCAATTATAAGAAAAATATAACAAATACTTGATTTCTATAGAAAAAAACCAATCATAATATCCTTTGTTCAGAAGAATGGAGACATAAACAGACTCTAACAATTGCACCCTGCTAATCCTGCACACACGTACTGCACCAGAAACTGGGAGACAGTCAGCACACAAGATTGCTGTTGTCTGCAGGATGAATTCCTAACAGAAAAAAGTCCTTTCATTCATTTCTATTTACCTGGGATTGATTGTTTTAATAAACAAACAAACAAAAACCATTAAAGAATGAATGACAGAGGTAGGCAGAGAAGGAAAAGACAAAGGAGAAAAAAGACAAAATAAAATTCTCATTTTTTTCTTAAAAAGATATAGAAATAAACATATTATTTGTTTACAATCCTTACAGATTTAGAATGTCTGAGATTAAGAGAAAGGATACCTTTGTGTGGCTGAAAAAGTAAAACCAAGATTGAATAGTTACTTTGATTTTCTAGGAGAAACTATAATTTCTGTTTCCTACCTCTAGCCTCTTCCTAAGCAAAGCAGACAGCATAATTCCCTCGGATGTTATAGCCATTTGGAGATGGGATGAGTCACCCACCACCTTGGCTCTGTCCCTTTCCCATCTGACCTCCTTATAAGGACCTTTTTGAAGCTGTTAATCCAGTCTACCGAAATAGCAAACAACTAGTCTTTATTAAAGGTCAGCTGGGATTGCTTGGCGAATGGAGAGCCTGCTTCTGAGGACGCGGGTGTGGTTTTCTGCTTCATCCTAGGGCTAAGAACCAAAGCTGCTGTTTGCTTTAGGCTTCAACTTGTGGCTGCTGTCAAGGCCTTAAGCAAACAAACTTGAAGGGCCGTTTGGGCAAAGCATGGACTTGACAGAAGCACGTTTTAAAATCAGTGGCTGAAATCTCACTGCCAGATGGTTCCTGGAAACACGCATGCACACACACACACACACACACACACACACACACACACACACACACTTATTCCTCTCAATACGATGATTCAGCAATTTAATGGATCTTAGAGTTGGCAGCAGTCCCGTAGAATGCATCTCTGAGGAAATAAAATCAAGAAGGTTGAACAGTCTGACAGGTTCTGTATTTGGCACGAACCCAGAGCATGACTAAACATAAACCTTAGTCTACAAAATGTGACTATTAGGTATGTTCACATTGGCCATGTTTGAAAATAATAAGAAGAAAAGTATCCTCCAGAAAGGGAGGGGGAAGAAAAGCAAGAAAGGGAGATGAAAGGGGAAAAGGAAGAAAGAAAGAAAGAAAGAAAGAAAGAAAGAAAGGAAGGAAGGAAGGAAGGAAGGAAGGAAGGAAGGGAGAAGGGTAAAGGAAGGAAGGAAGGAAGGAAGGAAGGAAGGAAGGAAGGAAGAAAGAAGAAAAGAATGAAAGACAGACCACACAAAAAAGACAAAGACAGGTGAGACAGAAAAAGCCAAAAGATAGATACCAGGGTCCAAGAACCAGGGTCAGTGATCTTTACCAGCCATGACAGCTGGGTCTTCCTGTACATGCAATTTCTACACAAATAATTGAAAAGTAATACTTTATAAATATAGGCCTTTCTGGAAAAACTAAGTGGTAGCAGTTTGTGCCTTGAAATTACTAAGTTTCAAATTAAGACAAGGTACAGTGGCCTTGAGAAAGCTCCTGTTTAAGGACGGGCATGGCACTTTCTTTTATGCTTGTAACCACAGAGGGTTCAGGAAGGGAGAAAAGCAGGTTCCTATTTCAGCACACCTCAGAAGAAAAACAAAAACTCTCCACAGAGCTGAAAACAAGTACCTAAGAAAGAAGCTTATGCAAAAGATCTGATAGACAGGGAGGAAGCCTGTGAACCAAGAAACTAAGTACTAGCACCCAGAAGACAGGCAGATGTACAGCTCTGAGATCTGCATGGGTGGAGGAAAGAAAAGCTAGCAGCCTCGGTGTCTCTGCAGAACTCAGGATGATGTTTCAAAGGCATAGGAGCATCTTTCCCTTCTGTGGCTCTCCAGTAGCGTTTTTATTAAATTAAACTTCACCTTGACTGTGGGCTCTTCTGGGAAACGCAGCTTCATCTGCATGAAATACCTGACTCAGGAGATTTGTGCTGTACAAAGATACTGCAAAGAAGTGATGGGAGACAAGGATGCTGGCAACAGAACGACCAGACTGACGAACTTATTAGATGGATGAACTAAGGTGTCTACTGTGATGTCCTCATTTGCTCAGTTAACAAACAGTGATAGCTATTTTCAAAGAAGAGAAATTAAATTCAAATTGTCTCAAGATGGCTAAATACTCCACCAACCTTGAAACACTGTTGTCGAACTGAGTTACTTGTTAGCACATATCGCTAATTGTCCTCAGGGCCAAAAGGACACAGTGGCAAGGAAAACTATCAGAGAAACACAAGGAGATTTTTGTCACTAATAACAGCATAATAGGTATGCAAATGACCACCTAGCAACACCCGTAGCAACCAGGTTCTTCATCCATATTTGAAGAAAATAGTAGGGTATACTGCAAACAATTTGATAGCTAATTATAGTAGTAAGTTTTAGGACAAAGACAATCAAATAACTGAATCTGAGTATTTTTGTGTTGAGAGGCATTAGCAGGTATAGATGAGTTGGAACAGAGGCAGATACCTTTTCAAGAGACTGGAGGAAGAAAGGAAAAACCAGCCTTTAAAATTAGTTTGTTCCTTTTTAGAAACAAAGCAATCTCTGTGACAGAGACATACATATACAACCTGTGTACATTCGTTTCACCTTTAGATCTATACATATACATTAAACATAGTGTGTGCTCTTACAGGTCTGTTATCTATGGACCATTGATTTTTTTTTCATGTAAATCCTTCTTACACTGAATATTTGAAGTAGCTTACCAAAAGGCATGAAATATAATAAAACAGTAAGAGTCAGGATGGAGGGAAAGAGCAGCCGAGGAAAGAATAAGATCAAGATATCATAGAAAACCTGGGCTGTGGCAACAGTGTCCACTTTTAAACTCTGAATGTGAGCTTCTTGAAGCAAAGGCAGACAGAAATGTGATTCTACTGAAATTCCCACGTTGTAGAGACTGTATGGGTCCATTTGTATAAAGCACATAGCCATACATAACCCATGTGTAGTGTCCAGGGGAATGAACCCAGGGCTGGCTAAAATAAAAAGAAAAGAAAAGAAAAGGGTATATGCCATGAACTCAGAGTGCTGGCTGCCTCCATGTAGGAGTGGGCTGTAGGCATGAGAAGCAGTTTTCACAGTCTGCCCCTTTTAGGTGAATAATTATCAAAGGTGTTTCCTTCCTCATGATTTACTAAGCTGCATATTTATGTTTCTATAAACATATTTTGCATTCCTTTCTTTAGGTGTACTCTGGTTCACGGAGGTTAAAGTTATGTACATAATCCTTAAGATTGTACGTATAACGACATTTGATGAAAACAAATGCTAGTTAATCATTGCAAAATAATGAAATAAATTCCACTAGGATTTCTACAAGCTAAAAAAGAAAAGAGAATTAGAGAAAGGAGTAATTAATGAAAGAAATGGTGTCCATGCTCTAGACAGTAAGGATACTGGTGGGATGGACCACAACAGCAGCTGATACTACTTTTTAAAATTGTCAAGTTTTATTGAAAATGGATTTATTTCATTCAAAAATATTTTGATTATGGTTTATCCTCTCCCAGCTCCTTCCATATCTTCCCCACTTCTCCACACAACCAAATCCACTCTTGGAAAATTCATCCCACTGAGTTTTACTATGTGCCAGGCAGAGTGAAGGCATCAGGTAGCACAGTAGACAGTGCCCGGAAGGGCTCTCTTCTCATAAAGCTGACATTCTGGAGAGAGCAAATAGAGAAGCATGTAAGGACAGGTAGGAAAAGAGTATCAGAGAGAAGGAACAAGCACTAGCCAGGAAGAGAAAGTGTGTGAATCCTCCAAAGTGAGAAGTTTGGGAATGAACCTCCCCCCGGGGGTTACATCTCATGAGAAGATGGATGTTTGAAGGGGGAGGAAACGGTCACGCTGTTCACAAGCATGGAGGACCTGAACTCTGAATGGGATGAGCTGTACCTTTGATACCTTTTAAAGGTAACTGATTTTGTGGCAGACCTAGATCAAAGCCAAGCCTAGGCTGGGTCTTCACCAGCGATCATGGAAAACTTCAATGAAAACCAGTTATGGTACAGATGAAGCCCAGTTATGATCTGGATGCAAAGCTAGCTGGAAAGCTTGCTAATGTTATCATAACATGTATGCGCAGTTTCCTGGGGCCATTGGTTCTAAAACTTTTAGAGGAACTGTGTAAGTCTTGGGCTTTCCCTCTCTAAATTGTAATAGAGAGCAAGGCAGAGAAGGAAAGTCCTTGGAAGAGTTGAGCCAGCCTGTCCTCAGCCTTTCCCGTTTTCTGTTCTATCAGTCTGTCTCCCGGCTGTTCTCTATTGTGCCTACTAAGTCTATAGTGAATTGTGGGGGGAATAAACAGAAAGTTTTATTCACAAACAAAAATATTTTTCATGTCCCATGTGTGAAAATGACCAAATGGCTGTGCTCATTTTGTGGCAGCAAAGTTGATGGATACTTTCTAATGTGATAAGCCTTTCCTTGGGAGCAGCAGGTTCCTGCAGTGGAAAACAGCAGCATACGGCCAGTGCTAGTATCTGTAGGAAGTTTAGTCATGGATCCAGAGAGATACCAAAATCTGTGGGTGCCCTAGACCCATGTGTAAGATGATGCAGGGTTTGTCAGCATCCTGTGAAATCTTCGGATATATTTCACACACCCTACAATACTTAATATCACTTAATACTTAGTAGATTCCCTTGCCAGTACAATGGAGAAACAATGTAAGCTGTTAGGCTGAGTCTTTTAGAGAATAACAGTAATGGGAGAGGGCTTTATTGTGGTGGTTGATACAAAAAAAAAAAAAAAAACAAACAAACAAAAAAAAAAAACAAAACAAAACAAAAAAAAACAAAAAACAAAAAACAAAACAAAAAAAAAAAAAACAGTTAAAAATGATTGTGTTCAGCCCAAGATTGGTTGAGCCCATGAGGTGGAGACCATAGATGCAGAAGGCTGACTGTGACTGGACCACACAGCAGTGACCCTCATTGAAAACAGATGGAATGCAACCCATGAAAGACCAGGCTAAAGGACCCTGCATCACATCATCTAAACAAAAGGTGCATATTTTGCCTTGCAGACAGGACTATATACGCGAAGCATGTAAAGTACGGGAGGTCCACAAAGTACTCCAAGGCCACAGGAACGGGGAATTCAGATCCGCACGCGCACTGTCACAGATGAGAATCTCCTTTGGAAGCTATTAACAGCCAGAGGAGCTGGCTCTGGCTGTCTAACCAGGGTGCAGCAGGCCCATTTAACATTCTTGTCTAGTGAAACAGCGCAGGCCCTTGTGCCTGCTTCTAAATGCACATTTTTAATATTCAATATAATGCTACTCTTTAACAAACTCTTTACTCCCTGCCTCTCTGATGAAGCTTCCCGGGGTCTTTAAAGGGATTGTTAACCCAAGAATGGATCGCACTCTTTCTGCATGAGCAGACCCAGAACCAGCCCATTAAGCTTCCCGTCTTTACTCTGGCAGCGCCGCCCTCACCTCTGAGGAGATGTGCCAGCTGCTGGGTGATGAGCTCCGGAGCCTCACGCAGGAGCTCCTTCAGCACCAGCGAGGAGGAAGACTCCGGGAACCCCAGCTCACCATCACTCTGCTCTCCGGGGTTAATGACTCTGACAACTGCGGATTCCAAAGTTCTGTCCTCACTGTAAAATAAACGGAGAGGAAGAAGAGCTATGGCGTGTCTTCCCACTTCCCGGCATGATTCAGTCATGATGATGTCCCCTAAATGGCCCACAACATAAATTCTCATGACTGTGAAGAACAGGACCTAACTGGAGCTAGAGGTGTACCTGTAGAGCAAGCATAAGGAGCCGAGTTCAGATCCCCAGAACCCAAGTAGAAGCCTAAAGTCTTCCAGCTCTGGTCACTCCAGCACCACGAGGGGGTGGGTGGGTGGGTGGAGCTTGCTGGGGCTTGCTAGTCAGCCAGCCTTAGCCCATCAGTGAGTACCTTGTTCATTGATTACCACAAAAGATGAGGTTGGGAGGAAGATATCTGATACGGATCTGTGGCTTGTATGAGTTTGCACACCTTCGAATAGGTGCAGGTGCACACACTCACCCACAAACACTCACATACACACACACACTCACAACAAACACTCACTCATACACAAACACCCCCCAAACACACACATTCACATACACTCACATACACAAACACACACACACTCTCACAAACACACTCATACAAACACACACACATTCATCCCCCCTCATACACACACAAGAGAACAGGATGTTATTCTGTGTCTCTTTATATGTCATTTCCATTCGTTATTGTCCCCTGGATTCCTAGAGTATTTTTCAAACCTCCCCAATAGCTACTATTTATTAATTTCCATATGACTAGAAACACTGTAGCTGTGTTATCAGTGGGGAAACAGGCACAATGGGGCTAAGGACTGTGTTTATAGTCAGGTGAAAATCTGACACCAGTACCTGCTCAGAACAGTCACTGAACTTCAGAAAAAAAAATACCATTAAGCCCATGATGACTTCACTATGGTTCTTTCAACTCAGACTGTTAATTAATTACTTAAATAAATGTTGTACTTTAAAATTTGTGTAGTGCTGAGGATCAATCTCAGGCAAACACTTTACATGCCAGGCAAGTAAAGTGTTTGGCCTATCCCCCACCCCTCACCTCCTTCATAGGTGTAATGTAATAGAAGTGGACTTTCTCAAAAGTAGAAAGCTACAGAAGAAAAGCTACATTTTTTCCTGACTATTCAAATATGAGTTACAATAAAGCAAGTAAGCCCTCTACTTTTTCTGGAGTATTCGATTATATAATCAACCACATCCCCAGAATTTATAAGCTCAGTCTCAAGGTAAACTCAGCATTTTCTATTTTAAGTGATGACAAAATTTTTCCCCAATTCTTGTGCTGTCATGTCATCTTTACTCTTGTCTGTTTCATGATTTGTTTTGAAAAGTTAGACACAACTTTAGCCAAGTGTGTGATAACTAGGGACACCCAAGCTATCTGTGATTTGGGGACTATCTGAGTTTCCTCCAAAGGTCCTCATGTGCAGGATGGTGCCCCCACTGGGGCGTGGGTAGTGCTGAGGGCTTTAAGAGGTGAGACGTGCCAGCAAACCTTAGATCATTGGGGACATGCCCTCACAGGGGGTTGGGAGAAGCTAGTTTTTAGTTTCTGCCCTGATTCAAGGAGTGACTTGTTCTTCTTGCTGATAAATGACCCTCACCACAGTACCAAACACTCTAGTCACCTGATCAGAAATTTGACTCTCCAGAGCCATGAGAAAAATAACCCTCTCCTTACTTCCTAGTACAGCTTCTGTCAGGAACTCCATTATAGTGATAAAAAGCTGGTAAATATAGCCGAGAACTAAAGTCAGTCCAAAAGCTCACCCAAAGCCTTCCAGCCTCTTGTCAGCAGATGGTTGATAAGTATCATTCAAAGGAATTTCCCTTTTCTCCAACAGTACCGGAATCAAGCAGCCCACAGACTGCTCTCAAAATGCCTTGTAACCAATTGTCCAGCTGCTGGTGCCTAGCTTTACTTTAGTTCTTTTGTAAATATGCTTCCTAAAAACTGGTTACATTGAAAAATTATTAAATATAAAGGTAGTGTTGTAAGTACTCTAAGGTCAAGGTTAATTGGTGAAGGTCTCAACAATGGGCAAACTGGCAAACTGTAAAGAATGAGCACTCCAAGCTACAGGGTGTTTAGCTGGTGTCCCTTCACTCAATAGCAGTACAGAGTATATATATCATAGAGGTCTGTCTGTCATCATCTGTAAATAGGGAATTTGTCTTGTTCACCTCCCTTTATCTCAGATCCTTGCCCCAGCCTGTAGTTCCCTAAGTGCCTAACGGAGTCAGAAGAGCCAAATTGTGAACTGAACTCTCCACTGACTACATGGGGTGCCTGAGTAAACCCATCTGATACCGGGCTCCACGTTTCCCTTCTACGGCATAAGACAATTGAGCTGCATGGGGTATCAATAGCCTGTTACCAAAGAAAACGGAAAACCACAACCAAGTGATTTTCATGGCCCATTTCTCCTCCTTTTCTCTAATAAGATTTTTTTTAGAACTTTTCTGTTTTATCTTGTTTCAATTTCTGTTACTTATTTTCAACATCAATACATATGATTATTGAAATGCTATAAGAGAATATTAATTTGGTAAGTTTTACCAGAGCATTCTACTTAAAGACATCAATTTGAAAACATGGAGAACTGGCATAGACCAAATTTTGTCATTAAAGAAAAAAATACTATGTTTTTAATAAAGTTCTTCTTATGACTCTTTTTTAAACAATAATAAGGAACATGGTAACAACCAGCCAGGAAACACCCTCAGGGCAATTGCCCAGAACCTCTGAATCTTACCTCCCCAAGACGTGGCTGCCCACGAGTGTTATTGACAGCTTCCCCTCATCATTCAGCTGATGCAGGTTAATCTCATCTCGGAATATGTGGAATGATTCAGAGATGTTCAACTCTTCTAAAATAAATCTTGTCTCTGTGAAATAGTTGAATTCAGTTCTTGGAATATTCAGCACTGGCAAGCAGAGGACCCCAGGAGGACTGACCTACAGAAAAAAGAAGTTACCTCAACCTCTGCAAACAGCAGTTTTCATCCAGCCAGAAGCTAATTGCTAAAGTGTAAGCCTTTTGTTCACAAAGAAACCATTTGACATCCAAAACAAATTTCCCTGAGCCCAATTACAGAGGACACTGATGTTATATTTTAAAATTATCATTACATTTATTTGTTTCTGTTTGTGTGCATGTGTGTACATGTGTGTGTGTGTGCGCATGTGTGCACCTGTGCACACCACAGCACACATGCAGAGGTCAGAGAGTAAACTCCATAAGTCTGTTCTCTCTTCCCACCATGTGGGTCCTCCTGGAAAAGCAGACAGGTGGTGAGCTCTGACAGCTAGCACCCCTACCTGTTACCTCACCAGCCTACCCATGATGCTTTCTTACTTTTTTTTTTTCTTTAAACCTAAATTTTTACAGGCAAGCCTAACTGGAAACATTTAGGTGCTATTTTAGCCCCTCCACAATTAAAACATGTATGTATGTATGTATGTATGCAGATATATATGTGTATACATACAAACATTCAAACATACATATATATACACACTCACATACCCTCCTCTTCATGAACTGCAAATGCATATCTTGATGGAATTGACAAAAATTGGGACAGACTGAGGTGACACAAGAAGGGAGTTGTGTCCCCATTGAAATGTGACACTTGTAACCTTGGTTCAGTCAACACTGAACTTTAGGTAAGTCTTCTACCTCCTCATGTCGTTTGGAAAACTATGTGCTGGAATACGAATTGTGACATTTTTAAAATGTAAAACACTGTATAGTTAACTGGTTATTCAATTAGCAGTCAGATTTAGCACACATACTAATAGATTATGTGATATACTAATACACGTGAGTTCAATAGATATCATTTTATGTGCGTGTGCGTGTGTATGTGTGTGTGTGTGTGTGTGTACACTTAAGTTTATGGACCTCTTATATAAAACATTTGTGATGACCAGATGAAGAGAAGGAGGAAGAGAATTCAGATTCATAATAAATTGTTTTTCTATATGAATTGTAGAGTAAAGTATTTTAAAAATTAAGGGACTGGCAATAAGGATTCCCGGCCACTGAAACACTGTGGGCTCGGTAAGGCTTGGTTTCTGGATAAGGAAATAACCCTTCTTCTTGTCACCACAGCTTTATTACAAGCATGTGCCTATGACACCACTCAACATTCCATCGTCTGTCTCCCCTCTCAACAGTCAAAGGGCAGGATTGTTCTGTTCTGCTGCCTTCCAAGACACAGAGCAATCAGGCAGCAGTAGACATTTAATAAATATTCACTGAATTAAATACATGAAACTGCTGTTGTACCCGAAACACAAAAGCTTCCCCACCAAAGTGGGTGTTCTTTCCACTGTAATGCTAATACTGGATCTCAGGCACATAATAATCATTAGTGATTTATGAAAGGCATGTTACTCTTCCTAGTTAATTGTTAACTGTTGTGGCTAACTCCTGCAAAGGCAAAGGAGTACAAGACTCTCTGACTTCTGCAAAATTAGTACAGGAGTCAGGGGGGTACGTATGTCCTGAGCTGTCCAAGCAGGACTTATTCTGGAGGTGGGATCAGAAAACGAGATGGCAGCCCTACCCTCTGCCCAGTGAATTAGAGAAAGCCATTCTCCTTTCTGAACCTTGGCTTTCTGTGTCTGTAGACTGGGGTTTGGCCTCTGTTCTACTCACCAGCGTGTTAAGGATACACTCGAAGCCACAGAGCCCAAAGGCTGAAGCTGGTTCTTAGGAAACCTCTATAGAGGAACAGCCCACAAATAACAGGCAAGACCTGCCACAAGGAGATAAAGGCTTGGTGCCTTGGTTAGGTTTCCTATTGCTATGAGAAACACAATAACAGAAAGCAACTTGGGAGGAAAGGGTTTATTTCATCTTCTAGCCTGCAGTCCATCATCTAAGAACTCAGGGCAGAAGCTCATGGGAGGAGGCTGATGCAGAAGCCCTGCACGAGTGCTGCTTACTGGCTTGCTCAACCTGCTTTCTTACACAACACAGAACAACCTGTCCAGAGGAGGCTCTGCCCTGTGTGCTGGGCCTCCCTACATCAACCATTAAACAAGAAAATTCCCTATAGACTTGCTTACAGGCAATCTGAAGAGAGGCATTTTCTCAATTGAGGTTCCTCGTTCCAGATAACTGTAGCTTGTGTCAAGTGGACAAAAAAAACAACCAAACAACAGCAACAACAAACAAACACAACCAAGACACCCAGAAACCACAAAATCCCCGGTATGTGACTCTTTAGTAAAATGCCACATTTGTTTCTATGCTTGGTTAAAAGTCTCCAAAAGGAAGGAGGGTCTATGGGTCTGTTTTCATGTATCTATCTCTCTACCCAACAACCATCTATCTTTTACCACTCACATTTACCCTACCTCCTTTTTCCATGAAGCATACTCATTCACAGTACTATAATCATACTTGGTTATAGTATTATTATAGTATATATACAATATAAACTATATATAATGCACATTAGCATATAATACAGTATATACTATTGTAATATTATTAATATTATATACTTTCTGTTAAATTGCACATCATTGGTAGTCTTAAAGTCATTCCAGTTCAGTCAACTGTTCTCTGGATGAACAGCAGAGAGAGAATAACAAGGACTGCTTAATATGCACATCTTGACTCAAACACATTCATCTCCTCATACCAATTACTATTCCTTGCAAAATTCAACAACTTGTAAGACAAATTTGATATAGAGCCCACATGTAGAGATCAGAATACTTTAGCCATCATTTTTGTCAGCTGCCCTAAAGCAGTACTTGCCACCCGCAGCTCATTCTGGAAGACTGGGTTTTCATGTGAATTTAAATCACTCCAGATTGGCTATGCATAGTATCAGGGGATCCAGATCCAAACAAAATTGAAATAAAACAAACCAGACTCTGGAAAATTAAAAATTTCATAAAATAGTATCCAAACATTTGGAACATACATTTGAAAGTTTTTCAAGCAATAAAGTCTGTTACTGTGAGTTGATGGAGTTTATAGATGAGGGGTTTGAACACAATTTGTTTAAAAGGCTTTTCCAGTTCTATGGATGAGTTTGTGCATCACAGAGTAGAAAGATTCTCCCTTAAGGGACATCATCACTAGGGCTAAAAGGTAGCAACCAAAGACTTCCAGAACCTAGACTGGACACGCCATGCCCCTGTCTCTGAATCTCCAGCCAGTGTTCTGTGCTTCATGTATTGTTCCTATCAGTTGTTCTGCATGTTTTTCTATTCCCAAAGGCATGGTCACACAGTATATGATAAAGGAAAGAAAAAACCCCTAAATCTTGCTTTTCGTTACTTCTTTATATTCTCATAAAAGCACTCAACTACTACAACAGTTTTTAATATGTTGTTTGAAACAGTTTTAAGAGCAACCTAGTAAGATATAACTGGAACAGTGTTTGACATGCAAGAGGTATTCCATAAATGCCTGTTGTATTTACTTATGGATATTTAATATTTATTCTTTATAGTAATATACCAGAGCATGAAAAACTAAGTTAGTGGCTTCATTTTTTTCTGTAAGATATTTATCTTTAAAGATACACAATTCAGGTACTAAGAGTATAATCCTTGTTCCCCTCACCTTGTCCAGAAAGTACGCATATGTGAAGGCAGAAATGAGAGAATCCAGGTCACATGACTTAGGTCCAATAACTGCATGGACCTGCTCCAATTGCTTACTTCGATCCTGCAACCAATAAAAAGAAAAAAAATCACAATTTTACTTGAATCCAAACAATATAAAGTGGAAATTTTTCATTTTCAAAAAGTATGTTTGTCTATTCTCACACACAATGGCAGAAAATAATAAATGTGTAACAAAATTATATAAAAACTAATTACCATGTTTAACATGCACATTCAAACCATTAAATTTTCAAGAGGAAAATAGCCTACCTTTACTAAGGCTACCAGTAGGTCCTCTACCCATTCAGGAAGATGCATTTGCACATACATGTACATACACATACACACATATTATAAACATATGAAACACACACACACAAACACACACACAAACACACACACACACACACACACACACACACACACAGAGAAACACAGCCCCCAAATACAAAACATGCATTTTTGTACAATATCTACAAATGAACTTCCTTTGAATGATATCTCTAAGGATGTATTTTCATAGTAAGAGATCATTTCGCTGTGAAGATCAATTACACAGAGATCAAGGATCGTCTCCCCATAGAAGACATGTTTCTTAGTTTAAGAAGCAATGGGACTTTTTCTTGTATCCTTCCCACATTATATGTAGTCAAACAAACCCAGTGTCTGGAAAGGCTTTATTTTTTCACATTTTATCTTGGATGCGGAAGATATTCTCCCTCTATTGTTCTATTATTTAGTTTAGAGCCATTGTTTTTCTCTTTCAGAAAGAGGCTTGTGAGTTGCAATGTTGGTCCAGGACTCCAGATTGTATCCATTGCTTTTCTCTGTCTGCACAGTGACCTCTCTAGAAGGGAACAGCTACTTTTTTGTTGTCTGTTTGTTTCTCAGATTTACTCAATAGTTATTTAAATTTTTTTATTGAAGGTCAACATTCCTTTAAAACATTCAAAGAACCAAGTACTTCTAGATAACCATAGCAAATTGCCTGACACAGAAAGTTATAAGATACATTAGTATGTTTCCTTTTGTTTCTTTTGAGAAAGGGCCTCGTAGAGTCCAGACTGGCCTCAACCTCCCTCTGCTGATGCATGAGAACCACCTGTCTTCTTGTGCCCACTTCCCAGATGCTGGGATTGCAGCATGCTCCATCCACCACATTCGCCATTTTTGCAGTATGGTAGCACCAGCACACATGCTTGCTCCTCTTGCTTTTTGTCACTTACTTTCATCTCCCTGTCTAAAGCTGACTAGACAGCCACATGTTGTAAAACTGCTTCAAACGGCAGGACTCATCATGACTATTCCACAGCAAGAACTTAGGCTTCCTTCATGTGTAGATAAAAGCGAATCTGTACCTAATGACCTAGGAGGCATCTTGCAAATGGACTTGACAATTGGTTTGTATTTGTGTAGAACTGGTGACATTAGAATCAGAAACAAGTTGTTATACAATGAGAATTTTACCCAAACACCAAGATGAAGTGAATGCTTTGCATTATTTTACTGTGTTACCTAAGGTCATGTTCACGCAAGTGTGAGTGCGCTTTGAGAATATTTATCCCCCCTCATGTCCTACGATGTCCCATTAGTCCCCTTTGTTTCCCCAGACAGTTTCTCTTCTACTTTCATGGAATCTGTACACATGCACTTTTATGAATCAATAAAAGTTGAAGAAAATCATGAAGGAGGTTGGGTAGAACCAGTCACAGAAAAAAAGCGGCAGAGAGATTTTACATCAGCTATCCCCAGTAAGTGATGTTGCTTCATTAAAACAGACTCATAATTTCGATTTCTTTTATATTGATTTTTAATAAAACAACGTGCTTAAGATATGATATGGACTCTGAAGATGATTACAGGCTTCCTCCCCCACACCACCTAGTCTTGCTCTCTCACACCTTTCTTTCCCGGCTTCCTTCTCTAACCTCATAAATGTACAGCTGGCCCACTGAACTGAACATCCTCTGAGGGGTTAGTTCAGGTCTAGATATCAAAGTTGAGACAACAAAATATTCCAGAAGCACCTAAATAAATTTAGGCAAATAGAATTCCAGCCCATTACAACACGAACAAATGTATTAACAAATCACATTCCTGTAAATGCTACTCTTCCGAGAAGCTCAAAGGTCTGAGGAGACATTACCTCACTTCTCCCATATCTTGTGAGACAGGCAGTAGAACGATCAACAAAGCTTTTTACAGGTCAGAGGATCCTGGGATGGGTCCAGAATCTGAAGCCTGACATCACGAGCGAGAGCTGATTCCCCCACCCTCCAAACCACTTCACGATGCCTTAATGACTCTGTGTTCACTCAAGTGTACAGGGCACTAAGGGAGAAGAGAGATGGCTAAATATGCACATTGAATGCAAGATGCTGCCAACACTGGAGCCATCAACACGACTGACTAACCTGCTCTCTTGCCTAGGCTTTGTCATCGCCAACATCGCTCTATGTGCCACTTTCAACTTACACAAAAGGAGTCGTGGTAATGTCTGTGTGTTGATGCATCTCCAGATATAACCTCAATTAGTATGTTAGAAAAGAAAGAGCTAAGTAAATGAGGGTGTGACTCCAAAGTGGACTAGACCAGTTCTCACAAGCTGGAAACCTTCTATGATAACTGCAGTCTATTTCTTCTTCATTTAAAGAGACAAAGAACAGATTCTCTTGGAGGTCAGAGCCATGGCAGACTCAATGTGAAACCCCGGGGGCTCCTCATGGAGTTGCATGCCCTTTTCATGCTCTCTCATGTCTCTTCTGGATCCTCTTCTCCCCACATATCACATTATTCCATGCCTAGGGTCTCTTCCGATGGCATTGATTCATAGGATGGCTAATATGGCAGTCAGGTGACAGGATCTAGAGTCACCTGGGAGAAAGATGAGCCCCTGGGCATGTTTGATTGGGAGTTCCTATTATTAATAATTTAGTTTCATTAAGGGCTTTCATGGTCTGAAAGTCCTGTACTGAATAGAGAGGTGAGCTGAAATCCAGTGTTCATCCTTCTTGGCTTGCTGGCCTGGGATGGCCAGCAAGGCTTCAAGCTCCTGCTGCTATGATTTCTCCAACATGGAGGACTTTATCTTAAACTGTGAACTAAAATAAACACTTCCTTCCTTGACTTGTGTCTGTCGGGTATTCTGTCATAGCAACAGCAAGGGTAACTAACACAAGGCACATCTGCCAACCCAGCTCATCCCACTGTGTCCACGCTCCAACACTTTCTTCCTCCACCGCCCTCCAGTCAAGTAGAGAAGGGCCCAGGAAGCAATGGTGCACTGAACTGAGTGTATGGGAGCTGATGCGCCAAATCAGGAGATAATGAGAGCTACGAGCACTGCTGAAGGATTAAGAGGGTACTTAGGCGAGTCTCTGAAAAAACTAATGTT
Source organism: Arvicanthis niloticus (assembly GCF_011762505.2). Classification (NCBI taxonomy): domain Eukaryota; kingdom Metazoa; phylum Chordata; class Mammalia; order Rodentia; family Muridae; genus Arvicanthis; species Arvicanthis niloticus. The sequence continues at coordinate 125,028,319 of NC_047658.1, read as the reverse complement.
TGAGTAAAGATTTGAACCCAGGGAGTGGAGTGTAAAGACATCACAGGCCCTGGGAAGAACATATGCAAAGGTTCTGAGGTTAGGAAGGACCCGATATATTCAGCAACTCATAAGTACTTGCATTTCCCAAATGTGATTTTATAAAGTCAGCGATGACCATCCTCTGGCAAGTCAATGCTTAATGATAACACACGCATAATAGGCATCAGGAAACCCCAGAGACAAAGACCTACTGTTAATGCCCAAGTCTAACACTGACCGAAGAGTGAAAATCAGATAAAACACGTACTGCTGGCTTTACCATCTAATGCATTTCCAAATAGATTTGGATAGATTCCCATAATTACGGCATAAAGAAATACTAATACTCCAGAGAATAATTTGAGCATGCTTTCGATTTCAAAGTACAATTTTATATATTGATAAAGTGAGACTTCTTATTGACGTTAACTTCCTACATCTTTTAAAAAGCCAACAAAGTACCTGCACATCCATAGCTCTCTGCTATTAGCGGAAGTGATGGATGACACCGTTCTAACCACTCCCTGCCCCCCATGGAGAGCAGAGGAACTGAGAAGAAGAGGGCTTCCAAAGCCTTCCAATGGGACAAAGTCGGCTTGTTCTAAATTTCTCCCTCTCAGAAAGAAAGCTGCTCTTACCTGGAACTTTATCAATCCAAAGTCCTATAAGAAACCTTCTTATCAAAAAACCACCATAGCCCTTTCTCTGTACCCCTTTTTAAAATGTCTATCACTACTTATTTCAATAATAATTCATTTAAATTAGTTTTGATGGGACAAAGTGACAGCTCAGCAGATGAAATCACCAGCTAAGTCTGATGTTCTGAGCCTCAGCTCTTAGATTCCAGGTAAAAAAAACATAACACACACTCATGCATGTGTGTGCTCGCGCGCGCGCGCACACACACACACACACACACACACACACACACACACACGCACACACACGCACGCACACACACTTACAAGCCCACCAGGAGATGAGAAACAGGGACAAGACAATAGACCAGTGAGCCTGGAGTATGTTGCAAGATAACAAAAACAAAGAAGACCCTGTTTGAACAAAGCAGAAGGTAAGAAACAAGGCTCCCAAGAGTCTCTGACCCCCATCCATTCAGTGGCATGCGTACACGTACAAAACATAAAGAAAGTGTTTTTTCTAGTAAGAAATATATGCCTTATAAGTCAGATGTGATGAAAATGAATAAGGAAAAGGTAAATAATGCTAGCACTCACTGTATGCATTTTAAAGTTTGTCCATCTATATTTATATATGCTCTTTACAGACTTAATTTATCCGTTACAAAATGATGTGCCTTCATCATTTGCTTTGTCTTTTACCCCAGACTGTATCTCACGATGTATTCTAGGTGGCCTTGAACTCAGGATCCTTCTGCTCCAGCCTCCAAAGCGGTATGGTTGCAAGTGTGTGTCCACAGTGCTCTGCTTTTTATCCACTTTAAATAGCTAATGGTGACAGGTGTGTGTGTGTAAAACACAATTCCTGGAAGCAGCATAGGTAACTAAATAATCTCTATGGGGTTTGGAGAGTTGGCTCAGCACTTGTTATTCTTGCAAAGGACCTGGGTTCAGTTCTCAGCACCCACATAATGGTTCACAACCATCTGTAATTCCAAGGGACATAATACCCTCTTCAGACCTAAAAGAGCACCAGGCATGTATATAATGCATCAGGCAAAACACTCATACACACAAAATTAAAATAAATCTAAAATAATTTGTGAAGCATTATATTGGTAAATAGAATCTCTGGCTCACTTGCTGCATGGTACAGATCAAACAACAAAATGACTCAAGTCTGGCATAGTGGAACAGACTTCTAATACTAGGGAATAGGGAGGCTGAGACAGGAAGACCACAGCTTTGGAGCTATGCTAAGTTACATGGTAAGATTATGTCTGTGACAGTTAATCATTGTCAACCTGACTCGATTTAGAATTGCCATGGAAACACTTCTGGGTATGTTTACGGGGGTAGTCCCAGAAAAAGTGTAGCTAAAAAGCAGAGACTGACAGTGAGTGTAGAAAATACTAACCCATGGGCTCGAGTCCTAGACTGAATAAAAAGAAGAGAGCAGAACACCAACCAACATCCCCCCCAACTGTGAACACCATGTGACCAGATAGCTAATGCTCCTGCTGCTACGCCTTCTCTACCATGATGGACAGTATCCTCAGCTGTCACTCACAGAAGCCTTCCCTGCTTCAAGTTGCTTCTGTTGGTGGTTTTGTCACAGCAATGACAAAAGTAACTAATTCACTAACTCAAAACAAAGCATCACTGTAGAATTAAAATGTAAAAACAAGATTAAAAAGTAATAAGTGACTAAGAGATCATAATTAGTTTCTTCTTGGAGGTACACCTCAGGTTGTGGATAAAAGCAAACGCATTTACCAGAATCTACAATGTAGGACACAAGCATATTATATTCAATTTTCTCATAAATGCCATCATTTAATTGCTGACCTAATTAGAAAAGGGCAAAGGGCTTTCCGTGGTTAAGACTGAAAAGGTTCATGAAGTAATATAATTGCCCAGAAAAACTGAAATAGTCAATTCAGATAAATTTATATTGCCCATCATATCTACCCTCATTGCTACTGATCCCAAACTCTCAAGACTGGGGGAACTGAATTAAAATGATGAACTGAGTCCTTACGGGACGAGCTAGGAAAAGACCATTCTGTTTCCACGACTTCCAGCAGCAGGGCTGGATTAATAGCTTGATGTGCCCCTGGACTGCAGAGGGTTGTTTTCACAATGAAAGTACATGGTAAGAAGATATCAGTTGTTGACATTGATTGACATAAGAGGGGCAGGATGATTTGAAGCTCCAAGGATTTAGGAATACAACTGTTTATAGGGAAAGACTGCTTTTACAGTCCAGAAAATCAAGCCTAATGGCCAGTCATGCTGGAGTTTAAGTTGGAGTCTGACAAACATTCGGGAATACAAAGCTGTGTTTCTGTTAGTTGGGCTGGAACTTCTCAACTCATTAGCTTTCTTCACTTCTCCCTTCTCCTTGGCACCCCTTCCCCTCCAAGTCCTTCAGCAACTGAAGTGGACTTAAGACATGTTAGAGCCTTCTTTAATTATCAACACCCCTGCCCCAACCAAGCTCAGTATTTCTTCAAGCTTCTTCCTGCCAATTCAATGTTGACACCTTCCTTCAGCATCTTCTGTTTGAGGAAACTGGGGAGTGGGGACCAGTTTAAACACACTAGCTGTGAATAGCCAGGGTCAGGTTGACTTGAACCTCCTTGTTTTGATATATGAAGCCACTGTGAGTAGGTGTAGGAAGCCAGTTCCAAATACTGCCTGTGGTGGTTTGAATATGCTTGGCCCAGGGAGTGGCACTGTTGGGAGGCGTAGCTCTGTTGGAGAAAGTGTGTCACTGTGGGAGTGGGCTTTGAGACCTTCCTCCTAGCTGACTGAGAGATTCAGTCTTCTTGTTCCCTTTGGAACAATATGTACAATTCTCAGATCTGTCTTTAGTGCCATTCCTGGCGGGACTGTGCCATAATTGCTGCCTTGATGATAGTGGACTGAACCTCTGAACCTGTAAGCTAGCCCCAATTAAATATTGTCCTTTATAAAAGTTGCCTTGGTCATGATATCTCTTCACAGCAATGGAAACCCTAACTAAGACATGTCTGGGGATGTTAGATGATCTGTGGGGTGCCAGTTCACTCGAGGGGGCCTCTGGTCTAACAACTGGATATTGTACACTCAGCACTCTTCTCAGGTCTACCCTTTTCAATGTGTTTACTGCCAGTCTTGACCACATAATATTCTCGAATCAAATGACCTCAAGTATTGTATACATTCTTCTGCATAGTTCATTTTACTGGCTCTCTATCTCTCTCTCTCTCTCTGTGTGTGTGTGTGTGTGTGTGTGTGTGTGGTGTGCACATATGTTGATCAGGGTTGTTTTTAAAAGCAGTGCCAATATTTTTCCTCTCTAACTTGATCTTTGAGCAACAGCAACCCTCAAATCCTTACCTTCACTAAAGAGCCTTGGAAGGAATCATCTGACATCCTGTGAGAACCAAAGTTATGTTTTAACTTTTAACTACTGTGCCTAAGGGATCAATGAAACAAAACCTATAAGCCCCTTGCCCAAGGGCAGACACGTCTTGAAAGGCTAGGGGTTGTTGTTTATGAGAGGTAGAAAGACACATGTTTTCACTCCCCAAAACAAGTTTGTTTGACCCATCAACTGCACCAGATGTGCTTAATCACAAGTGGCTAGGAGGTCCATGGGCAGGAAATATACCAGGATGTGTGCTTCCCCAATTGGACTTGATAGAAAATATGATAGCATTATGGATTTGTCTTTAAAAACATCTGCAAAATGTGACTCCTAACCATTTTCTGGGAGCCCCAGAATGGTCCTGGCCAGTATTTGACTAAAGCTTGCTTCAAATTTGGCTCAAGAATTGTGAAACTGGTATTTCTTTCTTGATTCTAAGAATTTAATGTTAATTAAATTAAGATTTAATTTTAATTAATTAAGATTAATCTTAATTAATGTTAATTAATTAAGATTTAATGTTAGTTTTTGCATGGTCTTAAAGTTTTAGCTGTCTGCTTTGGAAATGCCTCTGTCTATGATCAACTGGTCTCTTCTCATGTAAATAGAGAACGCACCCTGGAGTCTGTCTTCTGTGAATTTATAGGTCTTAAAAATCCCCTCAACTTTCCCTTTCAAGATTCTGGAGCTGTCATTGTTTTATGTTGATGGGAATCAACCTGAGACCTTCTTCTTACTTCTCAGCTCTGACCTGTCTTCTGTCTTCTGTGCTTCGTCCTCATGGGAAAGACATGCATACTCTTCAAGAGATGGCGTTTGGAAGAACTTCTGCCAACCCATCCACATCAAAGGCAATATGAGAGTTTCGAAGACTGAATGCAAATGAATGTACCCTATACCTGACATGCATCCATGCCTCCTGAGGTTTACATAGCAATTACTTATTTTAAAATTTGCAAAACAGAAAGTCACAAAGGACAAAAACACCCAACTCTCCAAATTAAATTCATTGCTATGAACATGTAATATAGTCTTTGTAATATTCCTTTCTATCTTTTGTAGGTACTCTTTCCTGCTATATATAATGTTTGCATCCTCTCTTTTTGAATGTAACAAGGCTCTGCTGTCTTAAATATCTACAATATAGATATTGCAGTGGGCAGCAGAGGTTTGTATTTGCTTGCTTGTACAGCCCCAGCTGCTGCCTGACTAGAAATGTTTGTTAGTTTTCTTTAATATGGATCATTGTAATTTATCCCCTCAATCCTTCATTGTTACCGATTTATTTTATTTAAAAATTTGAAAGCAGTTAAACCTTCTACAGTGGATATTTGGGAGAGAATGTTTTTGTGTCAATTCCTAAGTATTTCTTTAGGGTAAACTCCCAGGCTTTAAGTTTCTAGGTCAAAGAATGCAAGGTTTAACACTCGCTGGGAAGGCTGCACAAATTTTTATTCCCACACACAGAAATCTAAATGGCTAGATCTTCAAACACATATTCAAGTATTATTATTTTAGGTAAAAATAACACCATGATATTATTCAATTGCTTTTTATGACTGTGTAAGTAAGACAAGTTCTTGATCCATTTTTATGAACCCCCCCAAAATTGCCTTTACACTTTTATGTAATTTATCCTACTTTCATTGATGAATAAACTATTAAAACATTAACACTTTGGTAACATCTGTTAGACTCTCCTTTGTTCTCGGGCCCTGGACATCTATGGAAGAACCTGTTCCATAAATTGCATTAGGTGCACAGTACACATGCATTATTTAATAGAGTATTACTTAAAGCTCTAACAGCCACCCATGCTCTGTGCCCCATTTTTCTCAGTCCGTTTGCTCTGCTCCTAGACACTGTTGCAACAACCTGCTCCAGATGAGACTGGAGAAGAGCATAGGTCTTCCAGCTCTTGAATGAAATGCATTGAGTCTTCTGTTATTCTTGAGATCACAATGGTCAAACAACTTGATATTCAGTCTAAGATGGTGAACATATTATTATTAAATGTTTCTAGACACAGAGAAATGTTGATAGATCACAGTACCCAAAGAAGAAAGGTGACAGTAAACAGCAGAGTGGAAGGGACTGTTTGCACAGAGCCTGCACAGCCTTCCCATTGCTGGGACAATATTCTGATCATTCAAAGAGCATCTACATGCTGAGATTTTAAAACCTCAAGTGATGCAAGGAAGTGATAGGTAAAGGAAATGGCTGGTTAACTAAGAAAAGAAACACACACCAGAGTAGGTGGCCAATCTCATTAGTCGTCATAGGAGTCAAGTAAGACCAAGGCTAACGGTAAAAATGTCTCCTAGGCTCCATCTTGTTTGCAAGAAATCAAGACTACTCACAAGAAGCAGGCCTGGGAGCTACTGCCTCAAAAAAGAAGCTGTAATAAGCTCCTTAAAACCATGTGGCCCCTGCCAATTGCAGAATGTATCAGAAATTGGTTTCGCAAAGGGACCACCACTGAATTGGTTCAGACCAAGTACAACTCCAGAAACAATTGCTATTTCTAACACTTAGATCTACTAAAGTTCAGAGTTAGAAGAGGCTTTAGGATTCATCAAGTTGGACCTTTTCAATGTTTTCACCATGCAAGGTTGTCAGTGTACCAAGGTATAAAAGGAGAAATAACACAAACTTAGAGTTAGTATGGCCTGTTAAATATTCTGGCTTTAGAAGAAATTAAAATGCACTTTATAATGTTATTTTGTACTACATGAATAAAACTTACAAATACATGTACTGAAAAAATGATTAAAGGATGTCCAGTTGCCTCTATCTGTGTGGCTTTGGATTTGACATGACTGAGGACATGTTAAATATTCTGTTAAATATTCTGGCTTTAGAAGAATTTAAAATGCACTTTATAATGTTATTTTGTACTACATGAATAAAACTTACAAATACATGTACTGAAAAAATGATTAAAGGATGTCCAGTTGCCTCTATCTGTGTGGCTTTGGATTTGACATGACTGAGGACATGCCATGACATAAGGGCATGAAGAAAAGAATAGAGCCACAGACATACACATAGAAAAGCTGGGAGGGGGTGGGCCGTGTTTTCTGATGGAGGTGTACTGATGGCCCGTGAATGCAGTGCATTTATTATATACCACTGAACAAGAAGGCCGGTTTCTTGTACACAGCTGAAAGAGTGACTGTACTAACTATTCTCTGACAGAGGTCTCTGGAGAGGAGCAGTTTCGGTTGGAGTCTTCCAGAAGGAGGACGCTCTGGTCGATAGCTTCCAGATGCACTAGTTTTAGCTACTTAGACTAGCTTTCCTATTCCAGGGGTCTGAGTCACTGGGGTCCTTGACATGAGTGTGCTTATGTCAGTAATACACATCCACTTCGAGCTGCATCTGCTCCCCCACACCCTAGTTTAAATGATTCAAGTAGTAATGAATCCCTATTGTCATCTCGGGGAGAGATTCTGGGATTTACACCCCCAGGTCAAGGTTTTTCACATGGTGATGGCATCTAAGGAGTTAGAGAGCTTCTTCGTATGGTGCGTGTGATGAGACTTCACAGTTAGTTAAACAATGACCCTTTTAGTTAGCAAAATGTAAGAAATATGTTGTGAGACTCAATTCTTTCTGGCAAGAATAAAAAAATATATGTGGTTTTTAAAAAAGTAGATTCTTCTTTTTAAGTAGACATTTCCACAAGATATTGGTAAGGTCTGAAGTTGGAAAATAGATATCCAGCATCCCTCTGTCCCTCACTTCTAGTCTATGTTTAAGAACTTGAGAAAAAAAAATTATGACACCATGACTAAAAAGTATAAAGTTTGAAAGAAAGGAAAATCTAGCTATGGCTGGAACCAGAGGTCCCATCTAGTGTGTCCAAGAGTCTGGACTTCAGTGCCAGCAGTGCCAACGGAAAAGAAGGGGGAACACATGATTCATAAATATTTTCATTTCTCTTCAATGGATTTTTTAAATAAATAAATAAATAAATAAATAAATAAATAAATAAATATCTTCTGGCATTTTTACATCAAGTTTCAAGAAGTATCTTGTGTAAGCTGGCTCTCAGATCAGGGTCTCCAAGCATGCCACACCTCCTGTGACCTGCACTACATGGCACCGGTTGCTGCAGTTTCTTTAATTATTTCTGTTCTTTGGCTTGGAAAGGCTAGAGCTAATTAGTCAGGTCTTGTCCCCCCCCCCCCCATGAACAAGTGGAGACATGCTCAGAAGGCTTCTCCCAGAAGCTTTGCTTTCTGTGCCTGGCTTTCGTTGTCATAAGAAGATCTATTGCTTTAATACTCGAGAGTGCTTGTCTGTATCTGGAACAGACATCAGGCCTGTGACACCACACACCTGGCGCATCAGAAATCCACTCAGACATGACAGTAATGAACAGACACGGGGCTAGAAGCAGGCAGGAGGAGAAGACGTTCTGAGCATGGTGTACTCCAGCAGGTTCACAGGGAAATGTGCAAGGGATATGCAGAGCAATTACTGTACTTTGCAAAGATGACAGTTTTTAATGATGCCATTATTTATTACACTGTGTGTTTTTTCAATGACAGAAGGACTCTCACCTTCCAGGTGACCTCGATGTTCATTCTCTCTCATTCTCTCCTCTCTCTATATGTATGTGTGTGTATGTGTGTATAATATTATATATTATATTTATAATGCATAATATCAAATATATGATTTTGCAAGCCAAAAAAAAAAAAAACATTTAAAACTAAACAATACCTAACACCATTGGTAGTTATCCAGTAAAGGTTTATTATAATTCATGTTTTATGACATTGAACATTGTAGGAGGATATAGATGTAAATGAAGACAGATATAGAAATATGTAAATTCTGTATTATCCCACTGATGTTTTATTTATTCATCTATTTTGGTGATGGAGGATGGCTTGGTTAGTTTGTTTTTGAGGTAGGATCTTGTGTCTCTCTGGTTGGGACCAGCTTATTTTGTACCTGAGGATGGCCTTGAACTTCTCAGCTTCCTGCCTCCACTTTCTGACTGCTGATATTACAGACAGGCACCACAGTTCCCAGTTTATACAGTGCTGGCTATCAAACCTGGAGATTCCTTCAGGCTAGGAAAGCATCTACATGTGAATTATATCCCCAGAGCCCCTATCAATATTTGAAAAGTGTAAGTATGTTTGTATTAACTGGGTGCCACATTCTGGTGGAAATAACACTTCTCCACCGAGTCTTAAATCTTCTATGTATCACATCCCTCCCACCATGAGATAACAGGACCTCATGGTTCCAAGAAGCAAATAACTACTTTACAGTTATCCAAATATTTTCCCTTTGTCTGTTGTCCATTGAGAGAACCGTCTGAAGCCTGCAAACAGAGCTCCACAATTGGCACATTTTTAAAGGTTAATTTTTACTTTCTAATTATGTCAGAGGAGGGGGGCCATGCATGTGAGTGTGGGACTGGAAAGGACTGGGGGATCAATAATGATGTCAAGACATGTCCAAACCCCAAAAATCCTGTCCTGAGACCTGCAGGAGTAGGATTGCTTCCTCCTTGCTCTGGGCCTGCATGTCCTAATGCACATAATCTCACAAATACCACCTCAGCCACCCTTGAGATGGCCACAAAAGCCTGTTAACCAGGTTTCAAGTTAAACTTTCTCAAGCCTTATAAGGAGATGTCCAGTTAGCACCTGGAATTCCTCTTTTTTGCAAATAAAATGCTCCCAGCACTTACGCCCCAGCCAAAAGCCCCTACCCATTTCCTGAGGTTAATATAGCCCTTGTTTACCCCCCATAAAGAAAGCTGCTTCACAGCCACTCTTCTGTTGAAGGCCATCTGGGCTCTTTCCAGCTTCTGGCTATTATAAATAAGGCTGCTATGAACATAGTGGAGCATATGTCCTTGTTATATGTTGGAGCATCTTCTGGGTATATGCCCAGGAGTAGTATAGCTGGGTCCTCAGGTAGTGCTATGTCCAATTTTCTGAGTAACAGCCAGACTGATTTCCAGAGTGGTTGTACCAGCTTGCAATCCCACCAACAATGGAGGAGTTTCTCTTTCTCTGAATCCTTGCCAGCATCTACTATCACCTGAGTTTTGATCTTAGCCATTCTGACTGGTGTGAGGTGGTATCTCAGGGTTGTTTGATTTGCATTTCCCTGATGACTAAGGATGTGGAGCATTTCTTAAGGTGCTTCTTGGCCATTCAAATTTCCTCAGTTGAGAATTCTTTGTTTAGCTCTGTACTTCATTTTTTTAATAGGGTTATTTGGTTGTCTGGAGTCTAATTTCTTGAGTTCTTTGTATATATTGGATATTAGCCCTCTATCGGATCTAGGATTGGTAATGATCTTTTCCCAATCTGTTGGTTACTGTTTTGTCTTATCGACAGTGTCTTTTGCCTTACAGAAGCTTTGCAATTTGATGAGGTCCCATTTGTCAATTCTTGATCTTAGAGCATAAGCCATTGGTGTTCTGTTCAGGAACTTTTCCCCTGTGCCTAGGTATTCGAGGGTCTTCCCCACCTTCTCTTCTATTAGTTTCAGTGTATCTGGTTTTATGTGAAGGTCCTTTATCCACTTGGACTTGAGCTTTGTACAAGGGGATAAGAATGGATTGATTTGCATTCTTCTACATGCTGACCTCCAGTTGAGCCAGCACCATTTGTTGAAAATGCTGTCCTTTTTCCACTGGATGGTTTTAGCTCCTTTGTCAAAGATCAAGTGACCATAGGTATTGTGGGTTCATTTCTGGATACAAAAAAAATGTGGTACATTTACACAATGGGTACTACTCAGCTATTAAAAATAATGAATTCAAGAAATTCTTTTTTGTTTGTTTGTTTGTTTGTTTTTCGAGACAGGGTTTCTCTGTGTAGCCCTGGCTGTCCTGGCACTCACTCTGTAGACCAGGCTGGCCTCGAACTCAGAAATCTGCCTGCCTCTGCCTCCCAAGTGCTGGGATTAAAGGCGTGCACCACCACCGCCCGGCAAATTCAAGAAATTCTTAGGTAAATGGATGGAACTAGAAAATATCATCCTGAGTGAGGTAACCCAATCACAAAAGAACACACATGGTATTTACTCACTGATAAGCGGATATTAGCCCAAAAGCTTGAAATAGCCAAGATTCAACTAACAGACCACCTGAAGCTCATGAAGAAGGAAGACCAAGTGTGGATGCCTCGGTCCTACTTGGAAGGAGTGACAGAATGCTTAAGGGAGCAAATATGGAGACAAAGTGTGGGACAGAAACTCAAGAAGAGCCTGTCTGGAGACCATTCTACCTTGGTATCCGTCCCATGTGCAGTCACCAAAGATAGACGCTGATATGGTTGTCAGGAAGTGCATGCTGACAGGAGCCTGATGTAGCTGTCTCCTCAGAGGTCTGCCAGAGTCTGACATATCCAGAGGCGGAAGCTCACAGCTACCCATTGATCTGATCAAGGGTTCCCAATGGAGAAGTTAGAGGACTGAAGGAGCTGAAAGGGTTGGTGGCCCCAAGAGGAAAGCAACAGTGCCAACCAACCAGAGCTCCTAGGGTCTAAACTACCAGCCTGGGAGCACATAGGGAGGGACCCATGACTCCAACTGTATACTTAGGAGAGGATAGCCTTGTCAGGCATGGGTGGGAGAAGAGATCCTTGGTCCCATGAAGGCTGAACACCGAGCAGGGAAGAATTCGAGGGTGGGGAGGTGGGAGTGGGGGGTAGGTAGCGGCACACCCTTGTGAAGGCAAGAGGAGGGGGATGGGATAGGGGGTTCCTGGGTAGTGAGAGGAATGGAGTGAGGGGATAAAATCTGAAATGTAAACATAATATCCAATAAAAAAAATATGGAAAAAAAAAAGAAAGTTGTTTCGCTGAAAAGCTGTCTCCAGAAAAGCCTGATTTTCCCACACATTCACAGAGATCCTATGCAACCCAACCACCAGGCTAGGCTTCATTCCTTCCAGTCTAGCCTGGTACACATCAGTACATGGATAGCCCAAAGGAAAAAGTAGACCTGGGCCAGAATATGAGCATGAACTCATGCTGCTATCCTCAGGGGCAGAGGTAACTCCCTGGTGCTGGAATTACATGTGTTTGTAAGCTGCTCAGAGTGGGTGCTGGAACAGAATTCAGGTCCTCTGCAAAAACTTCAATACATAATAAAATACATCAGACTACCCAAATCTTTCTCCACAGTAAGTCTTGTAAAATAGATGATAATCAGTTTTTAAGATGTCTTACTCATCCTGTACAATAAATCTTCATTCATTTGGTCTAGTAGCTGTGTTCAATAGTGAAAAGTGTAAAACTCTGTGTTAAAGACTCAAAATCACGCAATCATTTAGCTTAGTCTCTTAATGCTGTGGTGTCTGCTCTGGAGACTCCAGCATAGGGAATCATTATCAAGGGAACACTTCCCTTGGCAGCTAGTGCAGAGTCAAAGTCTTTGCCTGGGCAGGGCAGGACCAGCAACCCAGGAAAGCTTGTTTGTTATCCTCTGAGTCAGGAGTTGGAGAGCACAGTTGTAGGAGCCAGGGGAAGGGTGATGACATTATGGTGGTCCCTCATCTGATCTGAGGAAACGCTGTTTATCCTCTGGAACAGGTCAAAGCCCAAGATCCTCTCCCAAGCTGTTTCTCATGGCTGTTTGTTTATTAGAAGCCAGTGACGACTAAGATGCTGCAGATTACAATGAGTATAAGTTTTCATCAAAAGGAAAGTGGAGGGCTGAGATTATATCTCAACAGTAGGGTGTTTGTCTGGTAATCACATGGCCGCAAACACTAAGCCAAACAACCAAGGATGCCAACAAAAACTGAAGAGCCAGACTCCTAAATATTTGTTCGTAGTGAGGAATGGCTTTCTAATTTATTAATAATGTAATTCACTCTTCAGAGTAGAAAGGAGGGGAACTTTAAACAAACAAAAGAGAACAGCAATCCTTTGTGGGTGGTTTATACATGTAGTGGTTGGGAGAAGAGGGCGGTACCCTGTGTAGTCAACAAATTCCAGCAAACACTAACTGAAGATTCACAAGTGACAAGACCTAGTTAGCAACAGTGAGAGCAGAGGGCACCCACTCTCACAAAACTCCAGGGGGAAACAGTCACACAGAATCTAATGAGGTCGTTTGGTAGAGCCTAGTTCAATATGGCATGTGCTAATAAAAGGGGAAATTTGAACAGTGGCACTAACAGAAGGAAGACACAGGAAGAAGCCATCTCAAGCCAGGAAATGCTGGGCCCACCATCTGTTAGGTGAGGGGCCTGGAGTCATTCTTTCTCAGCACCTTCAGAGGACACATGGCCCAGGAAACTGCATCTCCTACTTCCAGCCTTCAGAACTACAAGACTATACATTTTTGTTGTTAAACCACCCAGATCGTGACATTGCTATAGCAGTCCTGAGATTTAGAATACCAAAGCAGAGGTCCACCACAAATTCATGGTGCCAATCCATTCCATTTTTGTATGTTTTGAATTTCTAAAATGGAAGATTTTTAAAAAACCACTGCACATAGTCTCAGAGACATGAATAATTCAGCTGTACTCTGCCATACTCCTCTAGAGAAAACACTCACGAACCAAAGTACCTTTAATATCCAGAATACAGATGGTCCTGTCTCCATCAGTTCCTGAGTCTAATTTCACATCTGTAATTCCTTTTCAAGGAATCACTGGTAAATCTCCGAGACAGGCGCCAGAAAGCTCTACTCTGCCTTCTGGCTCTTTGGGGTCCCATCGGTGAACTTACTTTTCTCGAGCATAATTGAACATAGTCTCATGGTGCCTCAGAAATCCACACAAAAGACAAGAAAGAGAGAGGGAGATCTTTCTGCACAGACCCATAACAAAATTCTTAAAATCTGTTCTCTGCCCAAACACGAATGGCCTCCTGTCTGGGGCACAATGATGCCAATTAGCATCCAATAGGCAGGTTAAGAAGAAATACAACATGAAGTGCATCAAATAGCACCATAATCACATCTAAAGGCTAAGTGAACCAGGGCCACCACAAATACTAAAACGCACGATAACAAAAGCAGTCAGCGTTTTCCAAACCAGATGCTTGTAAATGTTATTCTGCGGGGAACCAATTAAAACTATGGGATACTTAGAACACAGACATATGGAACAAAGCAGGGCAACTTATCTTGTCACTTCAGTGCTTGCTCAGTGCATCTATTAGTGAGATATAATACTGAATTATTAGTACAAATAAATGCCATCTTAATTATCAACATGGAAAGGCAATGGCAGTGCTTAAAGCCCTTGCTTAGGTGGAAGTGTTATTGCTCTTAAATGGAGGGAGGTCAACAGTCTCCAAAGAGTCACATGAAATTCCAGACATGTTAAATACCAAAAATATTGTTACTAAGATAAATATTTGATCAGGCTAGATCTCCGTTTTCACTGCTGGTTCAATACAAAAATAAAAATAACAATATTTTATGAAATTCACAGGGTTCCCAATGAAACCACTTAAAAGTGCACAAGGAGAAAGAGCAGCAGGGACACTGGTGCCTGAGTAGACCAAGGGGGCTATTTGTGGCTACAGGACAGGAGATATGCAGGTAGTACAAAAGAAGCAATCAGAAGACTGATTCTGATAGCCATGGAGTTAAAACTTTAAACAGAGTATCATTAAGTTTCCCTGACATTAAAAACAAAACCAAAACACAAGAGACAAAACAAAACAAAGCAAAAAAAAAAAAAAAAAACAAACAAAAAACAGAAAAGTTCAAATAAAAAATCTGGGATCCATTTATAGGTCAGCATAAAATAGGTAGAAGACAGTCAAAACTTTTCATTCGGTTACTAGAGCTTTATTTGCCATTACCAGTCCATTTAGAATTAACATTTAAGGGACTCAGACATATAAATTATAATAAGATGGCCTAAATATAATTAAAATAATGCTAGAAATGGCAGCCTCAAGCAATGTCCTAGAAAACACATGAAATACTAAAAGAGGTAGAGAGATTGGTCTGTAGTTCTCTTTCTTTGTTGGGTCTTTCTGTGGTTTAGGTATGAGTGTAATGGTAGCTTCATAGAATGAATTGGGTAGTGTTCCTTCTGTTTCTATTTGATGGAATAGCTTGAAGAGGATTGGTATTAGGTCTTCCTTGAAGGTCTGAAAGAATTCTGCACTGAAACCGTCTGGCCCCGGACATTTTTTGGTGGGAAGATTTTTAATGACTGTGTCTATTTCTTTAGGCGTTATGGGACTGTTTAGATGGTATATCTGCTCCTCGTTTAACTTTGGTACCTGGTATCTTTCTAGAAAATTGTCCATTTCCTCCAGATTTTCCAATTTTGTTGAGTATAGGCCTTTGTAGTAGGATCTGATAATTTTTTTAATTTCCTCTGTTTCTGTTGTTATGTCTCCCTTTTCAGTTCTGATTTTATTAATTTGAATGCTGTCTCTGTGCCCTTTGGTTAGTCTGGCTAAGGGTTTGTCTATCTTGTTGATTTTCTCAAAGAACCAGCTCCTGGTTTTGTTGATATTTTGTATAGTTCTTTTTGTTTCGACTTGGTTGATTTCAGCCCTGAGTTTGATTATTTCCTGCCGTCTACTCCTCTTGGGTATATTAGCTTCTTTTTGTTCTAACTCTTTCAGGTGTGCTGTCAATTTATTAATAATGTACGTTCTTTCCACTTTCTTTTTGTGGGCACTTAGAGCTATGATTTTTCCTCTTAGTACTGCTTTCAGTGAGTCCCACATGTTTTGATATGATGTGTCCTCATTTTCATTTAAATATAAAAAGTCTTTAATTTCTTTCTTAATTTCTTCCTTGACCAAGTTATCATTGAGTAGAGCATTGTTCAGTTGCCAAGTATATGTGGGCTTTCTGTTGTTTTTGTCCATGTCAAAGACAAGTCTTAATCCATGGTGGTCTGATAAGGTACTAGGGATTATTTCAATCTTTTTGTATCTGTTGAGGCCTGTTTTGTGACCAATTATGTGGTCTATTTTGGAGAAGGTACCATGAGGTGCTGAGAAGAAGGTATATTCTTTTGTTTTAGGATGAAATGTTCTATAGATGTCAGTTAAGTCCAATTGGTTCATAACTTCTGTTAGTTTCATTGTGTCTCCATTTAGTTTCTGTTTCCATGATCTGTCCATAACTGAGAGTGGGGTGTTGAAATCTCCCACTATTATTGTGTAGGGTGCAATGTATGCTTTAAGTTTTAGTAAAGTGTCTTTTATGTATGTGGGTGCCCTTACATTTGGGGCATAGATGTTGAGAATTGCGAGTTCCTCTTGGTACATTTTTCCTTTGATGAATATGAAGTGTCCTTCTTTATCTTTTTTGATTACTTCTGGTTGAAAACTGATTTTGATATTAGAATGGCTACTCCAGCTTGTTTCTTGGGACCATTTGCTTGGAAGATTGTTTTCCAACCTTTTACTCTGAGGTAGTGTCTGTCCTTTCCACAGAGGTGCGTTTCCTGAATGCAGCAAAATGTTGGGTCCTGTTTACGTATCCAGTCTGATAGTCTATGTCTTTTTACTGGAGAATTGAGTCCATTGATATTAAGAGATATTAAGGAAAAATGAGTGTTGTTTCCTGTTATTTTTGTTATTGGCAGTGGAGATATGTTTGTGTAGCTACCTTCTTTTACGGTTTTTGGAAGATTACTTTCCTGCTTTTTCTAGGTTGTAGTTTCCCTCCTTGTGATGGAGTTTTCCACCAATTATCCTTTGAAGTGCTGGGTTTGTGTTGAGATACTGTGTAAATTTGGATTTGTCATGGAATATTTTGGTTTCTCCATCAATAATGATTGACAGTTTTGCTGGGTATAGTAGTCTGGGCTGACATTTATGTTCTTTTAGGGTCTGTATGATATCGGTCCAGGATCTTCTGGCTTTTATGGTCTCTGGTGAGAAGTCTGGTGTAATTCTTATAGGTCTGCCTTTATATGTTACTTTGCCTTTTTCCCTTACTGCTTTTAGTATTTTTTCTTTGTTTTGTACATTTGATGTTTTGACTATTATGTGGCGGGAAGTATTTCTTTTCTGGTCTAAACTATTTGGAGTTCTGTAGGCTTCTTGTATATTTATGGACAGCTCTTTCTTTAGGTCAGGGAAGTTTTCCTCTATAATTTTGTTGAGGATATTTACTGGTCCTTTAAGTTGGGAGTCTTCCCCCTCATCTATTCCTATTATCCTTAGGTTTGGCCTTCTCATTGTGTCTTGGATTTCTTGTATATTTTGGGTTAGTAGCTTTTTGTATTTTGCATTTTCTTTGACAGTTGTGTCAATGTTTTCCATGGTATCTTCTGCACATGAGATTCTCTCTTCCATCTCTTGTATTCTGTTGGTGATACTTGTGTCTATGACTCCTGATCGTTTTTTTAAGTTTTCTATCTCCAGGGTATTCTCCCTTTGTGATTTCTTTATTGTTTCTACTTCCATTTTTAGATCCTGCATGGTTTTATTTAATTCCTTCTCCCGTTTGGTTGCATTTTCTTGCAATTCCTTAAGGGATTTTTGTGTTTTCTCTTTAAGGGTTTCTATCTGTTCTTTGAGAGTGTTATTTATGTCTTTCTTAAAGTCCTCTATCATCATCATGAAAAGTGATTTTAATTCTGAATCCTGCTTTTCTGGTGTGATGGGGTGTTCAGGGCTTGCTATGATGGGGGAACTGGGTTCTGATGATGCCATGTAACTTTGGTTTCTGTTGCTTACGTTCTTGTGCCTGCCTTTTGCCATCTGGTTAAATCTAGTGCTACCTGTACTTCTGTCTCTGATTGAAGCCTGCCTTTCCAGTTGTCTTGCTTGTGTTTGGTCTTCTAGGGGTCCAGATGTGTCTGTGATTTTTTCCAGCTGCACTGATTACTGTGGTATCTCTAGGATGCCTCAGGATATGGTGCCTCCAAGGTAGCAGTCCAGCTATTTGTCTGCTGTTCTGGGTGCAGTGTCTCCTCTTGGATCTCTCAGGGTATGTTGTCTGACACTCTGAGTTCAATTGTTCCTCTGTGGCTCTGGGTTGAGTGGACCTTCCAGTATGTCTCAGGTGGAATCTGGGGTCCACACAACTGCAGACCTGGCAGAGGTCTGGTCCAGGCCTCAGACCCGGGAGATGGGCAGAAGGGGGGTGCTAGCCGGCAGGGGCGGGGGGGGGCGGTATCTGCTGGATTCTGAGCACTCAGGGCACCCAGCTATGAGCTCAGGGTAGTGTGTGGGTTTTCCTACCTAAAGCTGGTTGTGGGATCTGTGGGTCCCCCAGAATGTGTCTGGCAGTATCCGGGGTACACTCACCAACAGGCCTCAGAGCGGAAGAGGGGCGAGTGGAGGAGGAAGGGGAGTGCTAGCACTGGCTATGGGTTCTATGAATCCTCCAGAATGTGTCTGGAGGTATCTGGGGTGCACTCACAGGCTGGCTGGGCAGAGGTCTGGCCCAGGCCTCAGAGCGGAAGAGGGGCGAGCGGAGGAGGAAGCTATACTTATAAACAAATACAATTGGCTAATAAATGTTATACAAAAAATGCTCAATACTCTCAGTCAAGGGCATATCAAAACCCACTGAGATTTCATTTCACTGCAGTCCCAACCACTATGAAGAAGTCAACAAGTGCCAGGGATGATGGGGTGAGAAGAGAACCCTCAGGACACTGATGGTGAGGATGTAAAATACAGACACCATGAATGTCAATATGTGGCTTCCTCCAAATGCTCAAACTAGAACTGCATCATGGTCCCACCATACCATAACTCCTGGGTGTATATGGGTAGGAATCTAAGTCAGATCTAAATCAGCAGAGCACACAGATGCCGGTGCCTCATCTTCTTGCTGCTGCATTGTTCACAATAGCCAAGTTGTAGCATGAACCACACTGCCCGTCAACAGATGAATGACAAAAAAAAAAAAAGCAACTGTATAAAGAACAAAATAATTAACATTAATTATAAGTAATGGACAGCATATTCTGGAGAATATCATGTCAGGAAACAAAACAAGACTCAAAAGGGGGTATGTCTTCTCTAGACTTCAAAATATGAAAGCAGAAGGGGAAATCTATTGGGGACGAGCAGGGGACCAGCAGGGGTTGGGTGGGGGTAAGAGTAAAGCAGGAGATGGAAAGGTGACTAAGATCAAAGTTTGTGACACACAAGCATGAGAACATCATCACTGAATGCAATATTGTGTGCTAGGAAAAGATGGCAGTAATACAGAAGGGAAAAGAGAAAGAAGGTGGTACAGCTGAAGAAGTCTAGTGACTGTCACTGATGAGGTCAGAAAGAGGACCATGTAGTAGCATGGCCGTGGGGAGCTACCTTAATAGTAATGAGTGCCCAACATCACTATCAAATTTTGATACAGTATTTTTGCATGTGTATAACCTACTGCTTTGCCAGTGCCTCCTCTGTAATGATCTGTTTAAAAGTCTATGCTTCTCAGGCCTCCCCTTAGGCATATAGACAGTGTGTCTTAGGCATATAGACAGCACCTAGTATGTTCTACACTGGCCCATTATTTAGTCTTTAAGTCATCCTTCTACCCTGAAATCCTTCTGCTTCCCTGACTTATGAACTGTGACTCTTTTGCAAGGCTCAGAGCCAGAGCCTCCTGTCTGTTGGGATAGGTAGCCCTTGAACAAGGAAGTGCACCATATCCTGTGCCCCCTCTTGTGTGTAAGCTTTCTGACCAGGATACCGAAACTTCAGTTTCTCAGTATTCTCCAGTTCTGGAGGTTTCTGAATGGTAAAGAGATGTCATCATTCCTAGTAGGCAGGGTTTGTGGTTCAGTTATCTGTGTAAGTCCAAGGCTTTCGTGTTTTGTGCACATAGTGGATACAAACTCATTTTAGAAGTGAATGAATAGAGACTGCAACATAGGAGCTCTCTCATCACTCAAGAAGTACTATTCCCAACCTTCTCTCTTTCCCATCAGTACACATCTAACAAACGTGAGCATCACAGAGTACACAGGATGCACAAAGATACTGTCAGTGGTAACCCTGGCTCTTTTCTGCTAAGACAGACCCCCCCCAGGACCAGGACCAGGTGCCTCTGTATTGAACATTTACCTCCCCACGTAAATGAGGCACAAGCCCTAAGAATGATACCTCTAACTTAGTGATGGTAGAAAATTCTATTCCCCCACAAGCAGAAAGAAACATTTCTTAAGCTTGCCTGCAAAACCTGTTTCCAGAACACTGATGCAATCTAACCCAGAGAGACAGTCCTGGGTTTTAGAAGAAAGCAAATGAAATGGGAAAATAAAAATAAAAATATGCAATGAATACTTAAAACCTTTGTGGATTTGACTAAGGAGAACTCTAAAGAACTGTGAAAGATTGCTTGCATAATGCAAGGAGCCGTGTGCTGTGTCAGGGAATGCAAAAGCACTTTCTGTCACTACCCATGAGGAGGGCCTTTCTCCCCATAGCTCTGATGCCCTGTGGGTCTTCTTCCCATGACTTCTTCATAGCAAGCCAGAAGATTCTACATGTAAATCAGTGGAGTGTTAGATGCCTTTCCTTCCTGTGAGCTGAGCTGAGCTACAAAGACATCTCTATCACACTGCTGTGGGGTGGTGGGAGCAGGGCCCAGTGCTGCCCCACCATGTTTAATGACTTTGACAGAGACAGTCAGCTCCTGGCAATCATTCTACCTTCAGTTTCAGCATGCCGCTATCCCAGCATGCCACTTTATACACTGGCTTTAAAATAACCACCGGCTCTTGCAAGTGACTTAAACCCAAGAGGAAATTTTATATATAATTACCCCAATGCCTGCCATCTCCAGAATTACAGCGACTCTAGAGAAGCTCTAATCAGATGGAGGTACATGGAAGGTTTTTAGGCATGGAATTTAATACAGGTTGACACGTTTGAAAGAAAGTTGTCTCCTCAGGATGCCATCAGACACAGAAAGCTTGCTGGTAAGGAGGCTGGAGACACAGGGTACTGAGCCCAACTCACTACTAACTAGCTATGAGACCTTGATCTAGACACTCCTGTATCCTCAGCCTCAGAATCTCAGAATAACAGGCTGAACCTGAGACTCATTAGGCTTCCTGTTGATTTTAACGTTCTACGAACTGACAAAGAAATCGGATGTAGAAGATGGATCTCAGAAGGAACCACATTTTAAAGGAGACCTTTCTGCTTGTCTGTCTGTGTGTTGCTTTGTTTATCAAGGGAATGTGTTTTTTGAGGGGAGGGTTTCAGGCATTGCTACACTCAAGACTCTAATCTGACCTATTAGGGATCTCTCGAGTCACAGCACAGCAAATACCAATTGGCTGTTGGAGCCATCCTAAGGTTTTTCTGCTCTGTGTTTAAGAAACAATAAAACATTTGGATGCCAAAACAGAGTATGAGGGAATGAATAATCTGCCATTTGAAGAAAAACATTTCCTTAGGGTTATAAATAATGCACAGTTCAAGATTTTTTTTTTTTTTTTTGCAGGAATAAGCAACCATTACCTTTTATAATATCACTGCCAGTCTCTGGGGTTTGGAGGGAAAACCTCTCTCTAATGGATACACTTGCCCAGAACAGACAACAAAATCTACTTAGGTGCAGTGTTAGATACACTGTGACGCTTAGGGAAGACATAGAATCTGGACTCAGGAAGAAGAATTTTAGCAGTGTTATTGTGGTGTTATTGACAGATTCTGGTGCTCATCAAGTGGTTCAGCAAGAGAGCTGGGGATCAATAGCTGCATCAACAAAATGCTCCAGATCCTGCTGATTTCTCAGAATGTGGGTGCTGCAAAAAAAAAAAAAAAAAAATAGGCCTGCACTGTGGTCAATCTGAACATCCTTGAGGTCACTGGAGAGTCGAGATATTGATGACTCTGAGTGAAAAAAAATTACAAACTGCCTTCAAGGACATGATGGCCAGTTAAGAGAACCAGGTTTTCTTTTTAAAGCAACTTTAAAAGGGGGCTAGTGAAGAGTTTACTTGTAATGCACATGAGTGAGTCACTCACAGGTGAATGTTCTCTAAAAAAGAGGCGTCATGAGCCAGCAGGTGACCCATAATTTTCCTTTGAAAGAATGATGGTCCTCTTGACCTTCATTTTCCTCATCCATAGCTCCTTAGAAAGGACTACAACCTACCTGATAGCCATGGAGTTCTTAAATACCTAAAATTCTGTTAGCTATCTCCTAAGAGATGCCGGGAAGACAGTCGTAAGAAGCGCTATGTGAATCTCTGATGAAGAGTAACATTGGAGAAGTGTGATCTTAGTCTCTTTTCTGTTCCAGAACAAAATACCTGAGAGTGGATAATTTATAAACATAGATGGCTAATTTGGCTCATGGTTCTAGGGGTTGGGAAATCCAATACTGGGTAGCCATATCTCCCGAGGGCTCTGTGTTTCCTCGTACCACGATAGGGCTCAGGATGGCAAGTGGGTAGGTAAGGAAGAGAGAAAATATGAGAGACACATTTGTTTTATAAAATTCATTCCCACTGTAGTTAGCTTAGTCCAATGAGGACAAGAGCTCACTCACTGTCACAAGAACCAATCCAGTCTACAAAGAAAGATTTCACTCCCTCTTAATAACCTTATTATCTCTCATAGGCCCACCTTCTACCAAAACCATTAAGACATCTCGCTACCCATCATCCCTCATAGGCCCACCTCCTACCAGAACCACAGCAATCAAACCTCAGCACCAGTTCTGAAGGGGACAAACTTTATTCAGTTAAGAACCCTTTCACTAGGGCTTTTGTTCTTTTATGAGCTGTAAAAATCTAAAGCAGAAATATACACACACACACACACACACACATACATGAGATGGCTTGGCAAATAAGAGATCTTGGTGCTCTTGCAAACGACATGGGTTCAGGTCCCAGCATGGTTCATAGCTGAAATGACTCTAGTTAATCTGAACATGGCAATCATGACTATTTCCCTTTGCTTCAAATTCCCTTTGCCTTGCTAAAATCCATAAGATTGCATTCCTAAAGCTAGCCCCAAGGTCTATTGCCTCATTTGACCACTTCCTCCTCTTGAGGTTGACCACCAATGTCCAGCTAGAGAAGTATTGAAGTCCAGAAATGAAAAGTCCCCTTTGGCTCACCTAATTAACACACCCAATTAAAATTAATTACCTCATCCTAATATAGAGTTTCCCCTTCACCTTTGTCCCCCTCTGTGACGAATATCTTCCCCTCCTTCCTTTTTCCTTTCCCCTTCTCCCTCATCTTCTATCTTCTGTCTGGTCTTATTCCCTGCACTTTGCCCCTCTGGGACAAATGACTCTCTTTTGTGCTGAGAACTTGGTGTTAGGGGTCCTGAGCTGACATCAATTCCTTCAATAACCATCCAAAACTCTAGATCTGGGGAACCCAACACTCTCTTCTGAACTTCCTGGGTACTGGGCACACATGTGGTCAACACACATGCATATAGGCAATACACTTATACACATAAAATAGGATAAATAAATCTTAAAGTATATATATTAAAGAAAAATTATGTCAGGATATAAAATTAAGAATTGTGAAATGAAAGATTTTTAGCTTTCCATTTGGAGCGATTAACGATAATTTACATAAGAATAGCTGCTTGGAGGACAGCAACCAGTCACAGCTTTGATCTTTCACAACTACACTGAAAGGCAAGCTGAGGGGCTGTATATAGGACAGACAAAGCACAACCCGATTAGTGCTAGTTTCTAAGCAAAAGCTCTAGAAAGCCGTGTTTAACACTATTTACACACATGAGCACATCACAGGGCCTCTTAGATCTTAGTTTATGTGTATAAATTACGTTTTGAGAGAGAAACAGAGGGAAAGAGAAAAGGAATAAAGGTGGAAGGAAGAGAGAAAAGAGGGAGATAGAGACAGACTGACAGACTGACTGATAGACTGACAGTGAGAGTGCACATCCTAAGAGTGAATGCTGGAACTGCACCACCATTTTTGGAAGCACAATGAATATTTACATCATAATTTCAGCTGCCCCATATTCAATAACACCTGGCAGATGTTTATAGAATGTCAGAGTGTCAGACACCATCCTAGAAGGTGTTAAAACAGGTGAAACAGTGCCAACTTAAGACAAACAGTTTTTATGTAGCTGACATAAAAATTGCAGTTTACAAGGAAAAATTAGTAGTGTTTAAAAGGTGTGTGTGTGTGTGTGTGTGTGTGTGTGTGTGTACTCATACAAGTTTGTGAGTCTCTGTGTTAGGAAGGAGACAATATTTTCTGTGAAGTAGCTGAAGAAGGAAGTACAGGAAGAAATCACAGCTATCTGCAGAGGCTCCAGACAAAGATACACAAAAGAACCAGAGGGGCCCCATCAGAGAGAAGGCCCTGAAAAGTCCTTAAAAGGAAACCTCTTGTTATCCACACACACCCTTCACTCCTGAAAGATTGCTAAGTCTTTCAACAAAGAAGCCTAACGTTTAAAAGCCAGGCATGACCTAAGTACATATAACTCAAGTTGATACTTCACTGTGAATAATCTCAGAGCCCTTCCTTTATGACCTACCTAAGCCCTGGGGCATCTGATAGTGACTCCATGCAGCCAAGTCTGTCTTCAGGAAAATACAAAATGTTATTTCCAGGACATTTGGACCAGTATCTTTTCACTGATAGCTACCTGTGCAGAAGCTGTGCTAGTCAGAGCCACCAGAGCTTGGCAAGAATCATGGAACCTACAAGCCATCACAGACATGGTCACAACCATGGTTGTGCAAGACCAGACTCCAGTTCCACTTGACAATGTTCTTGTTGGAACAGGAAAAAATATATTTATTTTATTAAGTCTCCCACCACAAATACACTTATTGGTTTTCTACACTGGTAAAATGAAAAGAATGAATCCAGTATTTTCTTTGCATTCTGAAGACAAGTGGTTTCTAGAAGACGAACGTACTGTGAGATCATTTGAGTTGTGAGCCAAATTAGCTACTTTCACTGAATATTTTTACTTTTGAAAATATGATCATTTTTAAGCAAAATGTATCATTTTAATATGTAATGAATTTATGCTCTTTTAATAAATTAATAAATATTTAACTTGCTCCAGTTAAATTTCTAATGTGGTAAATGTTGACAAAGACACATAATCAGAAGGTATTGATTGTTCTGATTATTTTTTATTCTTGTCTTTAAAAAATCATTTATTTGTTTTTTAATTTTCTGTGCATTGGTGTTTTTGCCTGTCTGTATATCTGTGTGAGAGTGTCAGATGCCCTGGAACTGGAACTACAGACAGTGGTGAGCTGCTGTGTGGGTACTTGGAACTGAATCTTTGTCCTCTGGAAGAGTAGTCAGAGCTCTTAACCACTGAGCCATCTCTCCACCCCCAATTAAAAATTAAAAAGTAATTAAAAAGTAATTAAAAAGTAATTCTGATTACTTTTTAAAAAGAGTATAAGAGGGTCCTTAAACTAAGAAATTAAGAAACAATCTAACAATAAAATGGCAAAAATAATTTGTGAGTAATATTTTATATGAATATTCATGAATGTGTGTTCATACATGCATGTGTGCTCAGAAACATTTTTTAAAAGATTTATTTATTTTATTTGTATATGTATGGGTGTTCTGCACCACATGTATGTGTGTATGTGCACCACATGCATATCTGGTGCCCACAGAAGCCCGAAGAAAACATCAGTTCCCCTAAACTGATGCCGATACCTGTGAGCCATCATATAGGTGCTAGGAGTCAACCCTGTGTCCTCAGAAAGGGCAGGAAATGTCCTTGACAGCTGAGCCATCTCTTCAGCTCCCCTCAGGCACATTTTTAAAAATCTAACTGAAATTCACACAGCATACAATTAACCATTTTAAAACAAACAATTCAAAGATCTTTAGTACATGAGTGTTGTTGGGCTCCCAGCAAGCTGTCTAGTTCTAAACATGCTCATGTCTCCAAAAGAACACTCTGGCAATGATCAGCCTGAAGCCTTTTCCTCTGGACAGACCTACTTGGGAATTTCATACAGATGCAATCATTCACCACATCGCCATTTGTGGCTCACCCAGTCCACGTCATATTGTTTCCATGATTTCATCATGCACAAATATGTTCTAAGGCTTCATTTGGGATGTATTTGTTTTTAATACATCCCCTTCTCCTGTTCTTTTAACGTTAAATACTGGATCTCCAGTTGGAAAGTCTCTTTGTCAGCAGGTGTGTGCATACAAGTATGTGTGGGATGCAGTGCTTTTGCCAAAGCATATATAGGATAGTACAGATCCCAACTTCACATGGTTATTTCGATATAGTTGTGTATGTGTTTGTGTGTATGTGTATCACTCTCAATTCTGTAAAATCTTTATTGACATGGAATATTAGTTGTTTTGTGATGTTGCCTAATTAAATACACTCCTGCACACGCAGAGAATTTCTGTTTATCTTGGGGTTATTTATTGAGATAAATGAGCAGTTTGTTACATGGGAACAAATAGCTGAAGCATGATTGTTTCAGAGTCCAGATCAACCCCTCGTTACATGTAAAAGCTTCAGTGGTCACCTTCCTGCTTCATCTCTCTATTTTCTCACATTGAAGATGGGCATTGCTTCTCTAAGCTTTTTTAAGTGTGGTCCTAGCAATCAGGAATTCCACAAACACCATTTTTGTGGTTTTGTGCTATCCACCACACTTGCTTACAGTTTAATTGATTCACTTTTATTTATAGGAAAATCAGTTTTTAAAAACTACCATTAATATTAAATGCAGAAAGTCAATGCCACTCGGAAATAGAAAAAGAATAAATGACTTCAAGTCAGCCAAGGATCCATCGTGCCCGCCTTAGATCCAGGCGATGGCTGGAGCAATCCTTGTCAACAGCTAAAAGCTGAGGCCTTGGTTACTTCTAGAAGCTAGGATTCTCTGCTCGTTCTCTCTCCCTTGGAGAAGCTGGTGATGTATTTACAGCTTCAGACACCACACTGCCTGTGGAGCACTTGGCAGAGCTTTGAGATGACACCGAAGTGCCATTTCTAGCTTGTGATTTGTTCTGAATGTAAAAGTCCAAATGAATTCAGAAAGTACAAAATTCTCCAGAAGTTACAAAAAAAAAAAAAAAAAGAAAGAAACAGAAAAAGATAACAGTCTGCTCTTATTACCTCAGGAATTCTGTTTGTAGTAAAGGGGTTCATAACACAAAAAGGCACTTGGCACCTGACTTCCCTCTCTTGGACATACAGGTTACTCCATAAAAATGGCGATTCTCCATGTTACTTATACTATGGAGAGTAGCAAACTTATTTCTGTCTCTCTGTCTCTGACACACACACACACACACACACACACACACACACACACACACACACACACTTGCAGCTCCTCTTATTAAGAGGGCAGATCTAATCTTTCTGCCCTTTAAGTCCAAGTCAGCCTTATGATTTGCTTTGACCAGCAGATATGTAAGAGCTCATTTGTGTCAAGCTGTGGTGACTTATAAAAGGTATGTCACATGGTGTGTCCTATGGAGAGGTTACACCAAGACCAGCTGCTTGCTTTGCAGTTGAAGAGAGAAAATTCCAGATAAGGTCAGTGCTTTGCTAAGTCTCATTGTTCCTAAAGAAGGAAGGCAGTAAGATGCACATCAGGTCATTCACTACCTTCTCTACAAAATTCGACCTCAAGAACATGGTACTAGACACAGGTGTGGTTGAATTGAAATCTCTGGCAGGAGGCTGCAGAGTTAGGGAGGCAGAATCACCTAGGAGATTCATTTTCTCTTCATGGCAGTGCCTTCTACAGGCACCACACTTGGATTTAATAATTATTTTCCAGTGATGGGGAGAGCTATAAGAAGGTTCCATTCTGACACCATGTAGCATAAACAGGAAAAATGAAAAAGAAAGAATCCTAAAGAGAGTTGGCATTCCAAACACACTAAAAATACATGTAGTCATTCACTGGAGTTGATTTCATACAGGAAGTAATTTTGCTAGAAAGAACACTGAGCTATGGCCTTGCACTTTGCTTCACAGGATGAAATAGGGTCTGTGTCTTCGGGGGTGAGTTCTATGTACTCTGAGGAAGTGAGAAAACTTCACACAGTAAAGGGTGCTAGGTGAGTCTATGACCTAGGTAAGACCTTTCTCTAGAGGAGGGGTGAAAGAAGGGTGAGGGCGGATGGGGGTTTAGACTGAAGATCTCTCATTCCTTCCCTAGGCACTCTCTAGTTCTGACTGCTTGAGGTTTACCAGATAGTGGAAAGGGATTCAGAGAGGGAATAGGAGTTAATGTTTTTTTTTAAAAGTCTACTTATTACATCAAAATGAACTGGAGGGAGGTCTGAGGAACAGATCAGAAGGTAAAAAAAAATTTGTGCTTTGAGTTCAATCATAAGAACTCTTGAAAAAAAAAAAAAAAGACAGATGTCCTAGTGCGCATGTGTAATCCCAGCATCCTCTAGTGGGGCAGAGATGAGAGAACTTGCCTCAATGATGTGAAAGGGAGAACTGACTTCTGAAGTTGTCCTCTGACCCCCACATAACCCTGTAACACATGCATGCTTCACATACACATCATATATGCACACACTCATAATCTCATAGCAATAAGTAAGTAACATTTTAAACAGTGTCTGAAGAGTTGAAAGAGATCAACGTCTGGTAAAGAGTGAACAACAAGAGGCCACAAATCCTGATGGATATGAGTATGAACCATGCAGCTAAACTACCTGAGCTTAAAACATGACTTTATTCTTTTCTGCCCCTAAGAGTAAAGCCAGACACTCACCTTTCTCCCTCAGTTTCCTCATTATTATAAAATGGGAATAACTAAAGAGAGCTACTGTGAAAATAAAATTATTCTGTAAAGATTAAAATAATTTACATACTACTTTTCCATGTGTCAGGGTGGATAAGTATTATATAGTATTTTATAAATCAACCAGGAATGTATCTGAGTCGCCACACCAAGAAGTAATCGAACTTGACATTTGGTTCCTCCACTCGGGGAACAGGATATAAGAAACAACAGTCCTGTGGGCCAGAAGCCTCAGGACATCTCAGTAAATTTTTCCTCAGCATCTACCAGCACATCTCTAATCATCTACAAAGACCTGCTCCCAAGGGTGGGACCACAGGCTTCCTCTGCTCCCCACCCTAGTTTACAATTTCCCAGCAACATGCTACTGTCCTTGGAAATGAGCCTGCTCATGTGGTCCATAGGTAATCAGCTGACCATCTAGGAATTACATGTAACAGCTTTGAACGGATTTCCACACAGTGACTGGAAACGGGCAAACATAGCCTGGAGATCTCCATGTCTGAGATCTGAATGGTGACTGACTTGGTCAAGAGGCCAGACGTTTACATCATTCTGCTCTGGGTTAGTTTTATTTTATTAATAAACCTTGAACTCAGAGTATAAGTCTGATTATCTAATGACTCTAAATTCAGTGACCTTGAAGTCTTCAATATTTTCTAGAATTTCATATACAGAAGTCACTAAGAACATCAAAGCACACACCCATGTAGTTTTATTACAAATCAAACATATATCTGACAATTTTACATATATGAATTTAATTTTTAAAGCCCTACAAGGAGCACCCTATTGTAAGTATTTTAGGACACAGAGAGTGAGAAGAGTTTTCCTAGGAGCTCTTGTTTCATAAATGTTTCCCTGATGGCTTAAAGGAATTAACTTAGGTCCCTTAAGCGACTAACTTGGTACAGAGACTCAGCCTGAAGTCCTCCTTAAGGGTGGTTGTGAAAACGGCCTGTATCCAACCATTAGCTGAAGAAAGAGGTGATTCATAACATGGGCAACTGCCCAACAAGTTCATGTTTCGTGACGAGCTACCCACTGGAATGACCACTAATACAATACAGAGTGGTTCCATCCAGTTCCCTCATCCATGCCTTACTTAGGACGGGTTGACTTCTAGCTATAAACGATGTTTCCGACTACAAAATCATTCCTACTTACTAAATTTCCTTGATGTAAAGGTGCAATAATGCAACCTTGTTCCATGAATATAACTTGCAGCTCACACTCGGATTCAGAGTGGAATGTAAGTCCCACCCCAGTGGTTTTCAGCATGGCCACTGGGCTTGCTTTGACTGATGAAGCAACAATGACAGCGACCATGGGTGTGCTTCTGAGACACAGCTTTACATTATCATTTGTAATAGACTGGGTTCTTTTCAAAGACCCTTACTCAGCTGATGCCAGGATTCTTGCCTTCACCACAGGGGGAGGGGGTGAAATCTCAGGATAAGTCAATATGTAGCAGAGTTGGGACTTGGAAGGGTGAGAGTTAAACACTGATTCAAGAACAGGCATTGGAGAGAGACGTGCTTAGGTAAAGGATAGCACAAAGCCAGGTGTGATTGTGGACTTGTCGCAAGAATTGTGCTGAAGTGTTTCTACAATTGCTATATGTGCTATATGTATGGACTGGGAGGCTAAAGTTACATCTCAAAGCACTGCTGAGGAAATTTATGTCTCCTTTTCCAGTAAATAGGGTTAGAGAATGGTTCTTGGGGTGCACTGTATATGATTCTGGTGGTAAGGTAAATCCATGGGTCCCGAAGGGTTGCACAAGGCATTAAGACCCATTTTTACTGTAAATGAAATTTATTGTCTTGTTTGTGAAATCATCCAAAAAAAATTTGCAGGTATACATCTGGAAAAGGAACAAGGCCATACTCAGATCACTTGCTATCTTAACATGTTTATTTGAAATATTACAAAAAAATATAATCACAGTGAGGTAGTCTTCATGCAAATTTTCTTATAAAATTATTGACTCTTGGCTGGCAAGAAAACTTTAGTCAAACTCCAGAAGGACAAACTCCTTTCTCTTCCCACATTCTCTTACTTTCATTGTCTTTCAGACCTCCCTTGGAAAGTGATTCATTCCAATTCTGCACAGAAACTTACAGAATCATTCCCAGGGCTGGGGATGTAGCCCAGTGGTTGAATGCTTGCTTGGTATCTAGCCCATACAAGGCCTTGGGTTTGATCCCCAGTACAAAACAAAACAGAAATCTAGCTGCTAGATCCTTCCAGCTCTCACTGACTCTTCTGCCACAAGGCCAGCATGTCCCAGGGGCTGTCGCTCCTTTAGCTGGCACCTGCACTGAATGTACTTGGCACCTGAGCTGACCTTGAATAAAGAATGAGAGGAACAGGGAATAAATACATCTTTGCCTTAAAAGCAAGCAGATAACTGGAATCTGCTGCTACAGCACAACCCAGTAAAAGCTATATAGAGCAGTACTTAAATGATTCTAGAAAAGTCCATGACTGCTGATCATGCTCAAAACTGAAGGAGACGAAAGCTACCCTGAGCCTTCATGTTTAGAAAAACAGAATTCTATGTTAAAGGAAAAAGAACAGAAAGGCTCAAGGGGCCCACAGGAAATCAAAGTCTGAACAAAGAACACATCAAAGAAGCAGAGTGACTAAGCAAAAGGAAAGAAGAGCATGAATTATAAAGGAAGCCCTTAAGTAACAGCAGGGCCCAAGGGAGCAAGCATCCTCAGTAGAAGGAGAGAGGGAACAGGGAAACTGAGAGCAAACAACCATGAAGATGACAAGAAGCACTGCCCAAGACATGGCATCAAGTAAACAGAAGCGTGGTTTAAAGTAACCCGATAGAGACCAGGTAGAAGGGAGAGAAAGAGTGGACAGTTTTAAAGCAGAAAGTTTCATTCAGATGCTACTGAAAGCAAGACCCTGAGAGCAACCCTGAATGTCACTATGCTCCTGAACTAAGATTCCAGCTATGGCTCTGCATTTCTAAGGAAGCCAGTCCCTTCAGCTCTTGCCTTTGTATCACAAAACTAAGGGACATAAACTAATTTTAGCTCATATGAGACCATTTACCTTGTTGGGGATTAGAACCAAAGGCTGTCTGTGTAGCAGCACTGCTGAGTCTTTATCCTCCCAAACCAACTACACTCTTACAAGAAACAGGATAGCTGCAGATTTATCCCCTTGGCTTTTTTTTTTTTTTTTTTTTTTTTTTTTTTTTTTTTTTTTTCCTGAATTATCTGGAACTTTCTTTTTTTAATTATTGGATATTTTATTTACATTTCAGATGTTATCCCCTTACCCCATACCCCCCATATCCAGGAACCCCCCCCATCCCATCTCCCTCTTCCTGCTTCTATGAGGATGTGCCCCCCACCCCCCACTCCCAAGTCCCCACCCTCAAATTCCCCCACACTCGGCATCCAGCCTTCATGGGACCAAGGATCTCCTCTTCCACCTACGCCCAACAAGGCCATCCTCCCCTACATATACAGCTGGAGCCATGGGTTCATCCCTATGTGCTATCAGGCTGGTGGTCTAGTCCCTGGGGAGCTCTGGTTGGTTGGTATTGTTGCTTTCCTCATGCGGCAGTAAACCCCTTCAGTTCCCTCAGTCTTCTCTCTCACTCCTCCATTGGGACCCCCCCCCATCAGTTCAATGGTTAGCTGTGAGCATCCCCCTCTAAATATATCAGACTCTGGCAGACCCCCAAGCAGACAGCTATATCAGGCTCCTGTCAGCATGCACTTCCTGACATCCACATCAGCGTCTATGTTTGGTGACTGCACATGGGATGGATACCCAGGTGGAATGGTCTTCAGACGACCCCTCCTTCAGTTTCTGTCCCACACTTTGCTTCCATATTTGCTCCCATGAGTATTTTGTTACTCCTAAGAAGGATCGAAGCACCCATACTTGGTCTTCCTTCTTTATAAGCTTCATGTGGTCTGTGAGTTGAATCTTGGGTATTTCAAGCTTCTGGGCTAATATCCAATTATCAGTAAGTGAATACCATGTGTGTTCTTTTGTGATTGGGCTATCTCACTCAGGATGATATTTTCAAGTTCCATCCATTTACCTAAGAATTTCTCAAATTCATTGTTTTTAATAGCTGAGTAATATTTCATTGTGTAAATGTACCACATTTTCTGTATCCATTTCTCTGTTGAAAAACATCTGGGTTCTCTCCAGCTTCTGGCTATTATAAATAAGGCTGCTATAAAATAGTGGAGCATGTGTCCTTGTTATATGTTGGAGCATCTTCTGGGTATATGCCCAGAAGTGGTATAGCTGGGTCCTCAAGTAATGCTATGCCCAATTTTCTGAGGAACCACCACACTGATTTCCAGAGTGGTTGTACCAGCTTGCAATCCCACCAACAATGGAGGAGTGTTCCTCTTTCTCCACATCCTTGCCAGCATCTGCTATCACCTGATTTTTTGATCTTAGTCATTCTGACTGATGTGAGGTGGAATCTCAGGGTTGTTTTGATTTGCATTTCCCTGATGACTAAGGATGCTGAACATTTCTTTAGGTGCTTCTCGGCCATTTGGGTTTCTACATGTCACATTCTAGAAGATCCAGAAAGCCTCAGGCCTCTCACGGGCAGTGTGACTACATAAAGGCCAGGCCTCCCAGACACAGCTCCATTTCCCTTTGTCCACTATCTCCTAGTTATGCAAACCTCCATCTCTAACTGTCCTTTAAAGGGGATATGAGCGGTGGCTCCCACTTCCTGGCCAATCCATGACCTGGAATCTCACTACTCACACAGTGACCTTAGGCCCACAGCACCAACAGCTTCTGAGAGCATGCTGCAAGCACACACACACTCAGGCCCACAATCTGTAGTCTCTAAGTCTGTGTTCTCCAAGATCCAAGATGTCCTACCTACTGGACACTCTTTCAAGGAGAGTATTGTATCCCTGTGTTGTGCTGAATGTTGAAATGTAAGCTAAGAATCTTGAAAGTTAACATTTACTAGCCTTTTGCAGAGTGTGTTATATTGACATCTCTCAGCCACAGTTTACCACTCTACAGAGTGGAACTAATAATACCTAAGTGTTGTGGTTACAATCAAGTGTTCACTAGAGCATGGTGGATGCCAGGACAGGTAGAAGGACATTTTAGAGGCACTCTGGGCAGAAGCAGGGATAAAAGAGATTCTGGGCATGCAAGACATGGATTTAATTTGATTGATCATGTCTGTCCCTTAATATTTTATGCTTTGTGGATTTTTTAATAAAGCCAAAATATATTTAGAAAAGAGTAGTCTAGCTAGGAATTTTGACATACAGCACACAATACTTTACTTCCAGAACCGTCTGCCCACAGCATGCCAATATTTATGTGCATGATTGAGCACCTACATGGAACAGACTCTCAAGTCTAGTTTCTCTTCCTGGTAAACACTTGGAAGAAAGAAGAGTCATTTCAAGTAAATTTTCTTGGAATAGGCAGAACCATCTCAACATGGTGTTTGGATTTACACACTGTGTACAAGCCATTCAATTAGATCATGGAATCTCCAAGAGAAAATCAGGATTTTAGGGATTTTAAGACAAGAGGCCTAAAATTTTTACCCATACAAACTATAAAGCCCAGGTTAATCCTGAATCTGACTTCCATAAGCTAAAACTACTTCATATTTCACCAATAAAGAAATTGTTGGGGGGGTGGTTAGAATAGAGGAAAGGAGAGAGTGAGCTAGAAAGGGAGGATTTGACAAGATCACACAGCTCTCCTGCAGCAGGGAAAGAGCTTTTATTGTAGGCAATTAAACTTCTTTTCCACATAGAGCTCTCAATTAGTTCAACAGAACTGGCATCTATATTGTCCCATGACAGGTACATCAGATGATCCCACAGGTTCTCCACAGCTCCTGTCTCTTGGGCATCCCTTCCCATTCTTGGTGACATTTGGTCTCCAGATCCTTTGGTACTCAGCATGCTTCAACCAATGACACATTCATTAATCTCACACTTTGCTATTGTACACCAGAGCCTGTCACACAAACCTCCAAAGCTCAGTGTGTGTATTCCTATGTGAGGACTTCCCTGTCACCTGGTCTCCTCCTGTAAAGGTGCCCTGTATTTTAACTCCATCATTCTTTAAAAATATTTTACATTTATTTATGTTTATTTTATGAGTCTGAAAGATTTCCCTGCATGTATGTGTGTGACCCATGCACATGCCTGGTACCTGGTGCCTGTGAAGGTCAGAAGAGGGCACTAGATCCCCTGACACAGACGTAATGGATGGTTGTGAACCACAATGTAGGTATCAGAAGCTGAACCAGGGTCCTCTGCAAGCAGTAAGTGCACTTAACTGCTGAGCCATCTCTCCAGCAACCACGATCACTCTCTTTTATGCAAATGAGTCCAAACTGCCTAACTCTCACCGCGACCTTCATACCATCTTTTGAAAGGATGGACCAACTTTTTGGCCCCACAGATGATGGAAAATCAGAAAAAAACATCCTTCACTTAGTTCTTCTACTGATGTCCTTGTTAAGGCTGTGTGTCCTTGGCCAAGGCTGTACTTCATCACTCTGATCTCATTCTCGTCTGTGATACAAATATTCACAGCAATTATGAAGCGAATACTATTGTTCTGAATTACTAGCAACAACAGTATCCCTTCAATGTTTTTTAAGGAAATTGATTTTGGACCGCCGAGGCTACCAAAGGCCATAGATGCTCAAGTCTCCTGTATAATGAGAGAAAAACTCCTAAGACCACAACCCTCCTGACAGACCTTTGACATTGAAGATTGACTAGAGAAAGGGATGTCATGTTCTTCAGTAGTGTAACCATGCTGCAGTAACTAAGACCCTACCCATACAACCCCATTGAAATTCAGTGGATCCAGTACACATGGACACAGGAGTAAGACTTGTTGAGAAGGAGGGCTTCAGTGTGTGAAAGAGTGAGGATGACGCAGTGTAGTAGGGAGTGAAAAGAATGAAAATTTAATATATACATGTATGAAATGCTCAGCATAGAAAATAAATAAATAAATAAATATACCATCTCAATTTTAGAGCTCCTGAAATGTGAAAAGATATGTATGAAAATTAATTGTATGTAAGCTAAAAATATAAAGACATCCACAGTGGAAAAATAGTGGAATCCATCCCCAGAAAGTAGCTGGTGAATGTCTACGAGAAAGTGGCACAGCCATATCCACTGGAAAGTGTGAAAGGCATGAAGGCAACGCATTTTGTTTGACACAGTTTCAAGCAAAGCGGAGCCGAAGGCTACTATCCCTGTCATTCTGTCTCTCACTTTTGGGTTTTGCTCTCTGTGTAGTGCATACTTGGGTCCATTGCATGATGATTCATTTTATTCTTTTTTTTTTTTTTTGAGAAAATTATGTCTGAGCCTTTATAGGAAAGTCCTAAACTTACAACCCCTTCTGTTTTCAGGGAATTAACTTTATCTGGCCCTACCTAAAAGTGTGTCTTGTGCTCTAGAGATTGTAAAAAGCACAGAGACGCTAGAATTTTTTTTTTACAAGGCCAGGACTTCAGGATCTTTCAGTATCTTCTTGTACATGTGCCTCTAAGTAAACTCAGAAACAGTATCATTGGAATAGCATAAATTTAGAGGTATCTGACAAGCTCTGATTGGCCAGAAGAATTGGCAACAGATCAAAGGCATTCTTCTACAGTATGCCCAGAGCTTCGTGAAAATGTAGTTTGAAGACCAGTATAGGAAGCCCTTCTTTGTAAGAATAGGGTTTTACAAGGATGCCATGTTTGGTCAGAGGCACATTTTTCAATGAGATAATTCCATAAAAATAAGAGATACATTTTTTCCCTCAATGGGCTTAAACAGACTTAATGCTTTGGAAGGATAATAAATCTTTCAAAATGCCAGTGCTGGGATGGTATTTTGATCTACATACACCACTGTAGGAGGAGCTAATGTGGGAGGAGTAAAGAGAGGAAAAGGAGAAAGGAGAGGAAGAGGAAAAGGAAAAGGAGGAGCTAAGAGAGAGATAGAGAATGAGAGAGGGGAAATGGAGGCTGATGTTCACTTGTCTATAGCAGTCAAAAGTAGTTGGTATATCTAGGTTGGGTATTGGGTTACACCTCTGATTGTAAGGGTATCTTGTTATTGATCATTACTAAATATATAAGCCTTTGGATAATCTAAGCATTAGAGTCTCATCTGTACCAAGCCTGTGTGGTTGGCAGGGTGGTCTGGGCACTGCCCACCCTTGCAGAGACAGCGTGGAAGATTGGCAGAGCCATAGACATGCTGGTGTCTTGTGGGTGACAGGGCTAGTGTCTCTGGCTGGCCGCTTCTAGCTGCAGCGTGCACATGGCCTCTGGCCATGTGGTTGAGCTAGGCAGAGATGTTGCAGCCTAGATAGTTGGCCTGACCAGCGGGCATTTTTAAATAATTAATACAACACACCACAAGGTTTTGTGTTCTGGACTTTTCTGAAGATCAAATCCAAGAGTAATGACATTTCATACCATTCAAAGTTATCAACTAAGAGGCCAGCATAGGCAATTTTAGAACCACATCAATTTCTTTGCTTTATGCATGGCTATATTTTATTTATTTGCATATGTGTAAAGTAGTGTGTGTGATGTGTATGCACATGCATGTGGTCAGATATGCATATACATGTACATGTGCAGAGGTCAGAGAAGTTCAGGTGCCCTGTTCTATCACTCTCTACCTTCCCTTAAAACAGGGTCTCTCAATCAAACTGCAGCTGGGTTGGCAGCCAGAAAGCCCCAGCAATGCCCCTGTCTCCACCCCCCACAGCTGTAGGTTACAGGCAGACATATGACTACACCTGCCTTTTTACACGGGTGCTGGGGATTTGAATTCATGCTTGTACAGCCAGTGCTTCTGTTTACTGAGCCATCCTCCCAACCCACATGACTTTCTTTAAAGTCTTGCAAAGGAAATTCTTAACTAAAGAACTAAAGAAATATTCTGCTAAATAATAATAATTTCCTCTCATATCATTTCCTTTCTTTCTTTCTTTTTATTATTATTATTTTATTTTATGGTCATTGATATCTGCATGTATATCTATGTGAGGGTGTTGAATCCCCTGGAATTGGAATTATAGACAGTTATGAACTGGCATGTGGGTATTAAACCTGGGTCCTTTGGTTAAGAACAACCAGTTTTCTTAACCACTGGCCATCTTTCTGGCCACCCCTCCACATCTTACCATTTCTCAATGATCTTTATATGTTGCCTACAGCCTTCCTTGAAATTTGCCTGCAATTTCAAAAGGTTTTTTTTTTTTTTTGTTTGCTTTTTTGGTTTTGGTTTTGGTTTCTTTGCTAGTTCAAAGATCTTAGCAAATATTCAAAAGATAAAATCAAAGCTTAGGGTTGCATGAATTCAATAAGCACCAGTTGAAACACTGCCCTTTTCCTTATAGTAGTCTACCTACCAACAAGAAAGTGGTTTTGATGGCCTTTCTCTGTTAGCCAAGTAGGGATAGAAGATGTTTCTTCAGTCAGGTAGGAAATGCATTGGCCAATCCAATCCATCTTACTAAGAGCCAGGAGATTGAAATTCAGAGAACAGAGAGTTGAGAGACTAAAGGCCTTGCCATAGCAACCATCAGGCCCTGAGCTAAACCTC
Source organism: Arvicanthis niloticus (assembly GCF_011762505.2). Classification (NCBI taxonomy): domain Eukaryota; kingdom Metazoa; phylum Chordata; class Mammalia; order Rodentia; family Muridae; genus Arvicanthis; species Arvicanthis niloticus. The sequence continues at coordinate 124,989,932 of NC_047658.1, read as the reverse complement.
CAGCACAGAAGACAAAATAAGTAAAGAATGATGTTCAGAAAGTAACTTGTCCCCTTAGCCTCTGAAGAGAGGGGCCCAGGGGACTGCCATCCTGGGAGCAGCCAGACATGTGTTCTGTCCTCTTGGATATACCCATGGGCTATAAACAGCTGGGCTGAATTGACCATCTGCCTTTCTGTGTCCTTAGAGCCAGGTGCTGGTCTGACCAGATGACCATGTCTGTGAAAACCTGCCTGAATAAGGCAGAGGAGTGTACAGTTTGGAAGGGTTTCTGTTTCTGTCCTTTGTGGGAAAGGAAGCAGGTAGCCCAACACAAACATTTCCCTATATGCAAAAGCCATTCATTAATTTATACAGGAAATCTTTTTGTAGAAGAAAAATATCTGGACTTTATTAAATGAATGGGCTTTCTTTTAATGAAGGTGGGTCCTTATAAGTCATAATTTTTTTTTCAACTAAGGAAAAAAATGATTCCTAAATAGGGCTTCTTCATAAAAGCTTTCCAAAAATTTGACAGACTGGCAAGAGTCTGCCCTGCATCCTTCTAAGGCTTTGCCTGACTGCCATTTCATGCACATGGTCTTGGTAATGTTCCCCTGGAGTCCAGAACCAAGTGAATTATTGCTTCAGGATGGAGTAATATGCCAACGACTCATGCTACCCACAGCTCATATATCTAGCACCATTATCCTCCATGCTGACTCATGATCATTTGTGATAAACACATTTCACACCCCTTCCTGCTTGACTTAAGAACATGGTCTCATATTCCAGAGGCCTCACCAGGCAGCAAAAGCTCACCTTCCATGTAACTGTTTCTTCTTTTTTCTGACTTAGTCCAGGTAATGAGTGTTATTACTTATACACCATAATTTTCTCTTAAACTGGACACTAGGATTATAGATCTTTCCCCCTTGGTTATTATTATTACTATAATGTATGTATGTATGTATGTATGTATGTATGTATGTATGTATATATGTATGACATCAGTGTTGGCATGTCACCCACAGGTTAGGCTCATCCATAGGCCTATTTACCTCATACCAAATGCAATGGCACAGACTAGCAACCTAGGCTTACTTCTTTACAATCCTGTTTGATTGGCTTTTGTTTGTACTGTTCTTCCATCAGAACCAATCAGCAATTTCTATCATCTACTCTGGAGAAAAGCAAACTCACAAGTATTGTGGCAAAGAACTTATTAAAGTGCTAGTGCATGTGATGGTAGCTGACTGCTATGTGTCTTTACCAAACCCTGGCACTGCCCTGAGCAACCTTGAGGTGTCTTCTCACAGAGAGAGGACAGAATTTGCAGGATTCTCCTGTGAAAAATTTAACAGTGTATGTGATGGTTAGTTTGAATTTACAAGTTGACATAGTTTAGAATTACCCAGGAAAAGAGTCTCAATGAGGAATTGTCTAGATCAGGTTGGCCCGTGTGCAAGTATATGTGTGATTATCTTGATCATATTAATTGAAGTGGAAAGACCCATCCACTGTGCGGGTGTAGGGGGAGGGTACCATTTCCCAGGCAGGGAGTGGGGAGCTTGAGCTGAAAACTGGCATGCATGAATGCATTAATTCATCATTTTCTGCTCCTGTGAATTAACATCAAGTTCCTGCTGCCTTAACTTTCCCATGATAATGAACTGTAACCTGGAACTGTGAGCCAAATAAACCCTTCTCCCTTAAGTTGACTTTGTCAGTGTAGTTTATCACAGCAACAGGAAGTGAAACTGAGACAGTCCCCAGTACATTTCAGTAATCAATTTCAGCTCCCTGAAGGAAAGTTACCTCGGCTGAATTCTCCCATGCTGGGCAGACTTTGGGCTGGCACAGGTTGCCAGAGAATTGAGCTTAGATAGGGGACTTGATGGCCTTGAGACTCCTCCTGTGCTGAGCTTCAGATTTTCTTCTAAGCTGCATCACTGTGCACACTTCACTTCCCCCTGAATCTTTTTGTCCCTCCCTTTTCTCTTTCCTCCCTTCAGATTCCTTCTGTTGTTCACTCTCTCCTTTGCCTTACTCTGCATGCTGAGTACAGCCATTAGTCCTCCTTGGCACCACCATAGGAGCATGCTGCAATGGCAGCGTGGGCACAAGACAGCAGCAGCACAGCTCTCCTTCACAGCTGTGCCCACTGCAGGCCATCGATCCTTAAAGGAAGCCAATCAAAGCAACTGCAAAATGCTCCCCAGGACAATCAAAACCCTGAGACACTACCCAACCAAATAGCGTTTCCATGACCTCGGCACTTACATATTGTTTCTCATTTAAACCTCTTACAATGCATTTTTTATTAAAACTTTATCAAATATCTACACTAGTTCCAGTTATACTGAAAACTAGTCACACACCCCATCTTCCAAAAAAGCTTACCAGTTACTTCTTTTCCTTCAGACACAGTAAAGACCAACCTTGTAGCTTATCAGACTGTCTGGTGTTGTATTTTTATCATTACAAATGTGCAATAGTGTTGCTTGGTGGTTCAGTTGTCCAAGGCATTTGATATAAGATACACAGCACAGAGTTGTAACCTTCTCTATCTCCAGGCCACTATAGTGTTAAACAAAGCAAATCCCTCGTAAAGCTACAGCAGATATTCTGGTTGAAATAAAGTAACATAAGAATTGTTCCCATTTCTGTGACAGGGAACAGGGTTGTCTGTGACACAGAACAGGGTTTCTCTGTGACAATGAACAGGCTTTCTTGTCCACTAGTGGCCCTTGCCACCTTTCTAGTACCAAGGATGGAGACCATGGCTTCATTTTGACATGTGCCCACCAGCTGCAGGTTTAGAACGGAGATTCTCTTCTTGGTCTCACTTTCCAAATTAAAAAAAAAACAAAAAACAAAAAAACCACACAAAAACAAACAAAAAACCAAGACTCAAGAAGACAAAGTTCTCAAGATGGTGTGGCTATTAGCTGGCAATGTCAGAGTCGGTCTCTGCAATCAGACATCTGGCTGCAGAACCCACACACAGCCACGATGTTGCACTGCACAAGAAATGTGGAGCAGAAGGCTGCCCAAGAGGCTTCCAACCCCAGAACTCATGGACCTGGGATATCTAAGTTCTTATTTAGGGTAAGTAGCTTCTCCCATGGTTGCCTCACACTTACAGTGCAAGGTCTCAGATGCACAATTGTGTGCCCCTTGGTGTCCTTAGGGAGGTCAGCAGCCACCGAGAATAAGAACACAAGCTTTTGATTGTGTCCATATCTATTTCAGCTACCGGTTTGAAGGGCTCTTCCAAGTTATCTTTTTACTAAAAAAAAAAATCTAGCTCTCAGATGTAAGCAAGTGGACCCTAGCTAAACATAATTCATTGCCAAAATATATTCAATCCCAGATATGTTAGTGTAAAGTATGTTTATGTCTTCTTGCCAGGAGTCATAAGAATAAACCAAATCATAATAAAGATACCTCTTATTTTAAAAGGAGTAAAAATGAAAACTACAAAGAAAAATTTATTCCTAAGATATTAAGCTTAGGAAATTAAATATCATTGTGCTTGGCTCCAAAACATGGAATATTACATGTACAAAAATATACGAATTTTGCACATGAATGCAAAGATGTGTAGTCTTTTCCACTATAAGGTCATCAGCATTCCTGGGAAATTCAGGTCACATCCTGAGAGTTACATGAAGTGGATGACCACCCTTATGCCCTGCTGCAATCCAAGTGGAATCCCAGTGGCTGGACAAGAACTGATTCAGAACTTTTCATGAATTTGTTCCGTGTATGAGGTGTACAGTGCTAAGTCCGGATGCCTCTGACCCACCCAAAAAATATGGTACCATTGCTCTTACTCTCTGGGATACTGAAAGTCTTCCCAGCCAATCCCTCTCATGGTATTAGTAATAGTACATGTGCAGAGAACAGGCTAGACCAGCAAGGATTGGAGCCATTTAACTATTACTCTTCAAACCACACTATGGAAGTCTGGCTCTAACAATTCCATTATCCATTCACTTACTAGTTGTGTTTCTACAAAGATTTGCCTTACATATTTTCCCTCCGCCTTCCTCTCCCATGCTTTGGTTCTGTCAATATTTACATATCCCAAACACCTTGGGATAATAGCTAGCATTGTAAGGACATTTTGTGTTACTATAGGCAAAGCAATGCATAGCTCCCCACCTTCTTGCCAATGAACCCGGCATCTTTCAGACTGTTAACCAGTCCTGCTCCAGATTTAGACCTGAGAGAATGTAACTTTGGCCATCCAGCTCTTCAGTTTTATTGGGCCACTTCATTCTGACATGGTTTGACCAGGACTATTTATGGCTTCGTTCATTCTAAAAAGACATATACAAGCATCTAGCACCACGACAGGTTCCAGATATACAATGCTAAGCAAAGATCCTATGGAGGCCCCACTCCCTACTCTTAGCACACTGGCATCAATCAAACATGCCCAGTATAATGACAAACTAAGATACAAGGTCTAAAAGCATAGTTTTAAAAAGCTGGTGTATAGTCAAGGAGTGAGCAGGGTAGGCAAGGATGATTTCCTTTCATGAACTCATTTGAAGAAGTGGCAGCTGCTACTTAAGCCAAAGGTAAAGGCGAAGGATCCAGAAGCGGGTAATAGCTTTGTTGAGCTAAGAATGTTATTCATACTCTAAGAGCAATGGGAAGTAACTACAAGGTTTTAAGATGGAGAAATTAGTTGAGAGGCTAAAGCAATGCTCAAGGTTTTAAGTGGGAAAGGGTGGAGGGTGGATAGAAGATGCTTTCAGCTCTGTGTGCCAGATCCATTTGAGGCTTCTTTGCAGCCAGCAGCATGGGAGCTATTGTAGAATCCCAGTATGCTGGTCATTGCAGTCAAGGGTGAAGGAGAGGCTGTTTTCAGATGGATAAACTGGATGTTTGACAGTGTCCTTCATTATCACAGTGTTCTATAGAAGAAGAGCAGCTTGGGGATGAGAGGAGGGAGGAGTCATGCATCGCTCTGAGTTCTATGCTAAGAGCCACAGGCATCTCATTTCGACTGCACAATGAACCCACAAAGTAAATGTCATTATATATTTCTCGGCTTTAAAGCTACCTAGGTTTTTCTAGTTCTGCCTCTGTAGGTCTAACTTTTCAGGGCAATATAGAGCTCTATTTGCCTCTAAGTCCCTCAGGAAGAATACCTCCCCCCTCTCTGAGGACCAAAACCCAAAGTCCAAAGAAATGGGTCTGGGATGATGCCAGAGACTATGAACAGGCTTTTTCGGTAACTCAGATAGGGGAGCCACATGGCTGTGTAGATTGTGTATTGCCCGGACCCAGAGGTGCTATGTATGTCAAGGTCCACGTGAATGCCGCCTCCGTCCTAACCAGTCTGGCTTCTTCTCAGTTTTCTCCAAAAGACTACAAACTCCGTGGCTCTCCAGTCAGCCCAGGGGCCAGGAAGAGTCAATGACCAAAGCCATGTTGTGTTCGTTGCCTATCAGCTCTCTCCTCTTTTACAGCTTTCTTTCAGCCCCACCATCCTACTCCCATTCCTTCCTGTTAAGATGGAACCCTGGAAAGGGGGAGTGCCAGAAAGCAAGCGCTTTCTTCACTAAGACACCATGCCTTGCAAAAGTGCCCCAGATTTGAGCTCCAAACTCAAAATAACAGCAATATCCACTCAAATAAACAGTGCTTAGCAGCAAGCAGGCTACACCAAACCTGACAGCTTTCTTTAGGTGACATAAAATATCTCCCAATCCACAGACTGAAAAGCACCCTGTCCATTGATCACATGTCCTCTAGGACCCAAGCTGCTGTGTGTATGGCAATGAACACCGCTTTTCTTTGAGACAAACCACTGTACTCTGACATCCGGTTACCAGGAAAAGGTCTGGTCTGATTGTTTTTCTAAGGTCCTGAGGCTAAAGCAATTTTCAGCTGCTGGTCTGGATTCCACAGTGAGAAACGGAGATGACTTTTTACCCTAGCCAAGGGCTCATTTCTCACTGGCCCACAAGCAGATGATACTGTACTCACAGAATTGGCTTAGAAGCCGGAGTTTCCTGTTCACAAATGCTATGAGCAAAAAGCAGTGACTCGAGCCAGGAATGCTAGAGTTATGACTGTAATCCCAGAGACTGGGAGGCAGAGTTTCAAAACCTCAAAGCTATCCTGGGCTACAAGAGACCCTACCTCAAAAACTCAAACCAGGGAAGTGATTCCTAACACCTGCCTGGTTTGTAGTGTGGTGGAAGCCAATCCTGTGAGCCTGGATCAGAATACTTTCAGCTCCCGTATGAATAGGCTGTGTAGCTTCTCCATTATTGCTGCCCCTCACCACTGTGGTCCTTTCCCAAATGCTTTTTAAAAAATTTCTTTTTAGGGTTCCGAGAAATGAATCAGTGGGTAAAGGATGACAAACCTCAGTTTGATCTCTGGGACCCACATAGGGAAAGGAGAGGGCTAACTCCCGCAAATTGTCCTCTGACCTCCACACACAGATGTGTGTGCATTTGCGCATGCGCGCCTGTGCATGGCGCTTCTTTCCAAGGCATCTGTTCAGAAAGAGTTGAGTCTCTTTCTCATCCCAGTGTTATATATCCCTGCGCATACACTAACTTTCAGCCCGCACTGCATTTTTCTCCTTTAGAAGTCTGTGTATCAACAAAGTCCCACTGCGGACATGAGTGCCTCAGCTGTCACGGCTGACGTGGCAGATGTGCCCCTGGTCTGCAGACATGACTCCACATTCTCTTTACAAACAGCATTCCTCAGATATCAGATGTGTCCTATCTTTCCAGAAGCAGCAGATGACCCTCCTAGGCTGACTCATGACCCTGTGTGGGCGGGTCTCCACCCGCCCAGTGGTCTCCACCCACCAGCAGCTGTGTGAATCGCATCAGCTGGTGGTGTCTGGATGTACAGGAGGCTCAGCAACTGGTCTACCCAATTTGGAGACGCCAGCTTCTTGCCAGCCATATTCCAGGGCTCTCTATTCACCCACAGGTTATCCCTCAGTTATAATTCTTTCCCCAAAGTTCATGATAACGTGAAGTTTACTTCCATGAATTAGTTCTTGACCTGAATACTTTTCTGAGGGGAATTCTGTGAACCTGAGGACAATTTTCCAAATCACAGGCAGAAATTCCTTCTTCCTTACCTTTCTTCTTCAACCTCTCTTACGTAGGAATACTGTATATAATAAAGACATGGACATGCAAATAGTTAACAGAACAGAAAGCAAGGTGAAGCCTAAAAGGCTGATCTGAACAGGATTTGGTTTCTGTTTCTGCACGAACAGGTGGAGGAAGAGCCAGAGGATGCTGGCAAAGAGAAGAAAAATGCCTCCTCCTTTCCATCTTAATGTCCAGCAGTGGCTATCCAGAGCAGAAGCATAGTTGGATTCTCATGGAGATTTTGAAGTATCACCCCTTGGCTGCGATTGCCCTTGGCTTGCTCTTTGCTCTCAACCTCCTACTGGACTCATCTTCTTCTACTTTAATCCAGGGCCTGGCCTAGAATGGAGGTGATCTCCTCTCAATAATGACAAACAACAAATGGTCTTAAGAGGGGAAAGCAGGCGAATCTCTCCAAAGTGTCTTGTTTGTTGGTTTGTTTTACAGCGCTAGGAATTGGACTGAGGCCTCATATGAGCTCTGTTCTTTGAAATCCTGTCTCACCAAGGTTTTCAGGCTGTCTTGAACTCATTCTGTAGCCCGGGCAGGCCTCACACTTGTGATTCTCCTGCTTCCACATCGCTAGTTGCTGGGATGGCAGGTCTGACTAGGCTCAGAACTCCAAAGTTTTGGTTCTTGGAGAATATAACCACGGCACAGAGCAACTCCATCTCACGGCCTAGACTCCTCATTACCTCCTGACAGTGGCCAGCCCGTGTTTAGACCTCAAAAAGAACCTCAACTATTTTAAACCATTCAAAGATACAGCTACAATATACCAAAATAAATAACAAAACAAAAGGAAAATCTGGTAATCAGGCGGTTTTAAGTATCACATAGATCCATCTATATTAACTTTGAATAGAAAACAGCTTATCCACAACTCTATTCTAATTATGGATCTAACAAAAGTACAAAAATCGGAACCATAAATTTCTTTTCCTTAAAATGCTTCCCAGACGATTCTCAGAGCATGGAATTTCAGAAAGCCTACCATTTTACTATGAATAAACTTCTCATAAATGAAAGGCATGATGGCAGACACATTTCTCCAACGAAAACATCACCTAAAGTGGTGGTTCTTCTCCTAAGGCTGCAACACTTTAATACAGTTCCTCACGTTGTGGTGGCCTTCAGACGTAAAATTATTTCTGTTACTACTTCATAATTGTAATTTTGCTTCTGGTATGAATTGTAAAGTAGATATCTGATATGCAACCCCTAAAGGGATCGCTACTCACAGGTTGAGAACAACCGATATAAAGTAAAGCATTGCTTCTTCTTGAATATTGTATATTAAGTATGAATTTTATTACTGAAAATATTTATTAGGAGAAATGTGTGATGGCCAAAAGTGACCACATATTTGTGGCAGCTGAATGAGAGAGGTTAATTGTGATTTCTAGCCGGAAGCCTATTCTACGAAAAGACCAATTTAGCTATAATTGTTCCTCTGGCTAATGCAGGAAGCTGGCAACAATTTCAAACAACCTCCTTTTTCCAGTTCTTTTTTTTTTTTTTTTTTTTTTAATGATGTAGAGCAATTGCTCGTCTAATGAAGGGGCTCAGACAATAAATTAGACCTTCCTTTCAGCTGCTGATGCTGAAAGAGAATCTCCATGCCAGGAATTGTTCTGAGGTGAGACTCACAGCAGACCACACAATCTGAACATTACTGTTAGAAACCGAGACAACACATGTGGTGGTCAGCAGCCTCTGTCCCAGACTCTGCGATCACACTTGGTCATTATCCACCGACACACAGACACATACCACATGCTGCCAAGATTGACTTTACCTTTCCAACATCTTTCTCCCATTCCTAGGTGAGCGGTGGGTGCTGATGTCAGTAGCAACGCAAAGCAGTTACTAAATTTCTGCAGTAAATAAATAGCTTTCTTTTCGTTTTCCAATGTATTTTAGTAAAACTTGTAAGGAGTTAAAACCCATAGAAGTGATCAGACACTTTCTCAAATCTGAAACTAATCCTCCCAAACACTGCTGGTTGCCAGGCAGGAGGTAGGGGTGGACTAAAGGTAAGAAACAAAGTATCAGCTTTAATCCACTTCAGTGGCCCCCGTTTTTAAAAGAAAGAGGGAAAGAAAGAAAAGATACCTACACTTGATGCTCTAAAGCTGCACTTCCAGCTTCACCCTGAGTATGGCCCTACCTGCCCTTTGTTGGTAGGGAGACATCCTGCCTTATTTTGGAGGCACCACCTCGACAGACTTCAGTGGCTGCTTCCATGAGGGTTTAAAGGTGACAGGCATCATACATTAGACATTTTCTCTTGTGCCAAACCCATAAAGGTACTTCCGGTCTTCACAAAAGATACACTTTCTAAATGAGCCTAGCTTTTGGTTTTTAAGTGCCAAGCCTGAAACATTTCCTTTATTATTATTATTATTATTATTATTATTATTATTATTATTATTATTATCGCCACACTAGAGAAAAGTGCCTCTCCTGTTCAAAAGGGGTGGCAAGTGTGGAAACACAGTGAGATTACAGTTTGTTGTTTACATTTTCAGACAGTCACACACACAAGACCATCATGCGGGGCTCCTCCCTCAGCCCCATTAACCCCATAGTTTGAGGCTACCCCCTTCCGCCCAGGGTGTGGAAGGGAGAGCAGTCAGGATTCCCTGGAATGCCTCTAAGTTCTGCTCTGAACAGGCTCTGAGGGTTGCCACCCTGATCCAGTCAGAGTCCTGACCCTCAGAAGAAGGGCTTTGCCACTCCCAGCCTAAGTACTGTCCCAGGGCTGCGGTCTTCCTTTTCACACCTACAGGTCTTGCATCTGGGGAAGGCTGGACTTTTTTTCCTCCCGGAGGATCACCACCCTCCTTCACCCACTGTCCTTCGAGCACAAACTCTCAGGACTGAGGCTCAGGAGACCAGTCACATCAGTTGAGACAGGCCTCACCACCTCACCTCTGCACCTTGCCTTACTGCGGCGGAAGATCGCTGATTCTACAGTTGCGGAGGTTCTTTGCTGGCACCCCTTGCACACACAGTCAAGTAATCCGCAAAGTTGTTTTCATCCTCCTTATCCTCCTCTGCCGCACACACCCTTCCCTCCCGGATTCCAGTAGCACACACCCACACGCAGACATCCACACGCACCCCTGCAGCTTCAATTTACCAGTTTAGATTTGGCGCGTTGCAAAAATTCTTCCATGTCTCTGCTAGGGACTGGGACCAGGGGTCCGGATGGAGAGCGCGCCGAGAGAGGTGAGCTGCGGGGACTTGAGCAGGATCTCCAGAAAGTGGTCGCTCTGCGCAGGGACCAGCCGCTCCCTAGGCGGGCCGGCCCGGACTGAGTCCTCCTTGCTTCCTCTGGGCGGGCGGCTTGCCCAGCCCACGCCCCGCGGCAGCTCCAGCTCTAACTCTGTCCTAATAAGGAAAGTGGGTGTGCCTCCCGGGAGCCCAGGGACCGCCACTCGCCTGCTGGCACGCGCCTCGGGGGGCCTGACGCGGGGCAGCTGGTGGGGGTGGCGAGGGGCTCCTTGGCCAATCGCAGAGCCCCGCGGTGGCCTCCTGACGCGGTGCGCTGAAAGATGCTGCAACCATGGACAGCGCCCAGAAGTGCAAGCCAAGTGCCAGGGGCTGCTGCAGAGTGACACTGCTGCAGGCCTCAAGGAGGCCAGCAGCCAGCAAGGAAAGGTGGGAAGAGGGGCACAGGCCCCAGGAGGAGGCCTTGTCCTCGGCCAGCGCCTCTCTGGCTGGCTGGCACTGTACTGAGAGCTCCAGTGGTCACTTAATGAGCTGGTCTGTTGCCCTGGCCCAGGATGCACTCAGGGAGATTGGCTGGAGCTGGAAGGGAGGGATGGATCGACAGAGGGAGGGTGATATTGCTGAGAGCTAAAAGCATGCGACCTTGATGGCTATTAACCAGAAGAGCTGGCTGGAAGGTTGTGTAGGCTGCAACTTTTCTCCCTACCCTCCAAGCATACCCATCTAGCAACCTCCATCCACATCAGTACAAAGTGGATTAGATGCCTTTGCGTGGGCCCTGCTGCTAACGGATAGCTATGTTCTCGTGCAGTTTCCATCTACTCTGGATATGTATGTTCAGGGAAAGCTGGGAATAACAAGCCGGCAGTTTCACGGACCAACATCACAAGCATCACTGAGCTAATTAGACATGTACTCTTGGCCCCCACCCGCTAAACACATGTCAGTTTCTACAACATTCTCAGATATGTCTATGTACACTCACATTTAAGAAACACAGAAGTAAACGTCTACATCTGCAGCTATGAGCTTATTCTATACCAGGGAAGTTTGTGTACATTTTGTTACTCTTACTTAGGTTCCCAGGCTCCTTTATTCATGGAGTGTTTGCACACTGCCTGTAAGAGCCCCATTGCCCTCTCCTTAGCCCATAGTACCTAACTTAATGCTTCATGCCTCAGCACAGAGGTGCCTATAATCACAGTATACTAATGAGAGAAAGCCCAACTAAATCAGCATCATGTGACATGAGGCCACAGCACCAGCCTGGAGTGCTGCCTGGGACGTGTGGCCATGAGGCTCTGATTTCTAATGAACTCCAGCATGTGTCTGATCACTGACAAGAGAATGAAACAGAGATTTCAGGTCTCATCCACAGTTTCAAGTCTGCTTATGTGTGTTTGAGGCTGTGTATGTCTACCAGTCTCCCAAGGTTTGCACAGGGTTGGGATGCAGGGACCACACCTTGAGAATAAAGCTTGTTGTTCACAATGCCTCCCTGACATATTCATTCACAGGTGGAATCACTGCCCTTTCTGCATCTTTGTTAGCAACTTAGGTTTTCTACTGTGCTATAAATTGCTTGGTTGCATGTCTATATCTTCCCACAAGCTGTGAGCTCCACAGAAACCTCACCTACCTCATTCGTAGCTGGGTCTCTAACATGACAAGTGTTGGGTGTCTATATATCCTCAGCTAAACATATGTTAATGGATAAATGTGTGTATAGGGAGAGTGGGTGTGTGTGTGTGTGTGTGTGTGTGTGTGTGTGTATTGTCCTATCTGTCTAACTCTGATCTCTGTTACTTTCTCACTCCTTGTATGCACTTATACCTTTTCTAATCAAATCATTTTTCATTCAGAAAACCCTAAAGAGAAGAAACCACTGGAGTCGTCTAATGCAGTTAGAGGGACTATAGAGCCCCAGGGTGAGTTCAGGTGATGAGCCGTGTGGAAGCAGCAGATTCTATCTGCTTTCTCTGCTGACTTAAAGAACTTAAAACCATACAGATAAAATAGTGCAGACAGTTTCACTAACACTTCAGAGAAAAATCCAGAGAACTCTTTTAGCCTCTGGCTTCACTGGCGGATTTAACAAATGCTGCGTGGTACTGTTTTATGCCTCTGACCTTTTTCTTTATTCCTTTCTTTCTTTTTTTTTTCTTTTTCTTTTGTGAAAGGACCTTACTCGGCAGTTCAGGCTTGCCTGGAACTATGTAGCCCAGGCTAGCCTTGAATTCATGGCAATTCTCATGCCTTAGCCCCCCAGTACTATGATTGCAGATGGGTAATCTGGCTTTGACTTTTGATGCACATCTGGGTAGGTTATCACACAGCCTAGAAATAGCAAAACATTCCTTGATGTTTTCAAATTTCAACATCTTCCTGCCCTACTTTTTCCGTGCTAACAGTGACCTTTCAAAAGTTTGCCAAATTTCCCTGCTCACAACGTCTTCCCAAATTTGACCACCTATGCTATTTTACTGAGGCCGTGGCAAAAAATTCCCACAAACTCAGTGGTTTAAGACAATATTATCTTATAGTTCTATAGGTTGATAATCCAATCCAAGTCTCACTGGGCAAAAGCAACTTGTCAATATGGTTGTATTTCTCTTGGAGACTCTAAGAAAAATCCTTTTCCAGCAACTAGAAGCTTCTGTAGTCCTTGATGTGTGGCCCCTTCATCCTTAAGATCAACAACATCACATTTGTCTGATGACTCTCGAAGCTTTCTCCTCCCACTCTCTGTGCTGGAGACTGGGCCGAGGTTGCAATGCATGCTACGCAAGCATTCTGCTGCCAAGCTATATCACCATCCTCTCAAAATATTTGACACAGCGGTCTCACTAAGCTATCCCCACTGGCCTTGAACTCACTCTATAGCTAGGTAGATCTTGAGTTTCCAATCTTCCTGCTTCAGCTTTCTGAATATTTGGGATTATGAGCTGGTACAACCAAGTATTGTAGAGTATCAACCACAGAAGACAATTTGGACACGGATTTAAGTCCATAGAAAGTCTTTATTAACTAGCCAGTGACTACATTGGGCTTTTGAGATCCCAGTGTAACCCCAGGCCTTTTGTAGGCTGCACTTTTAAGCACAAAAACCTTATCCTGGGTTGAAATATTCACTATTGCTTTTCAGAACAGTAAGCCAGAAGCAGAACTGGAGTTGTTTAATTTTTTTCCTTCAACATACATACAGTCTTGGCTATGCTCTCCTTAATACATCTAATTGACAACAAATAAGGTATGATCCAGGCCTTCAATAGGTTCAGAGGCTAGTCACTGTAGTGCAATGCTAAATGCAGCAGCTGAGAAGTGGATCAGGAGTCGGTACTAGTTTTGATGTAATACAGTATAGCAGCTAAAGCCTGTATCCTTATCCTTGGTTTATTCAGTATGCTAAATAAAGCTAACATTTCTTTGACATTGCTCCTATGAGAAGTCAAATGATATATTCTCTCTCCTTGAGTCTAGAACAATTCCATGACTCTACAAACAATCAAATACAGTGGGAGTTCGTATCTTGTACATATCTTAAACTTCCAGCTTCCCTTTTTACTTCTAGAAATACATACCATTGGAAGCTGCCTTATAACGTGAGGAAGCTAAAGCCATCTTAAGGAAAGCACAAACACAGAGAGCAGGGAGAGCTGTGAGTAGACCAGTTGCTAGCCATGTACAGAGAGTTGTCGTCCCTTCTTCAGCCCAAGGATTCTAAGGTGGAACAGAAGTAAACAGTGCCCTCCGGGCTCTGCCTAGAATCCTAGCTGGCCACTTACACACTATGCAATTATTAGTGTACTAAGCGCTAACAAACTTTTGTCTCTGTGCTTCAGTACCCCCTTTTGTAAAGCTGGAATAACTTCCTTTACAGTCATTGTGCAGCCCACCTACAATTTAATAAGCAAGAGGCCCTGCTCCTAGCCAGCAAGGCCATCATTGCCTTTGCAATGACTTCAATGGAAGAAGGACTCTTTGGTGAAGGAGGGGGGTGGCTTAGATGCATTGAGAATGGATCAACAGTCACTGAAATAAAATGACCTCATGGCGGTTCTTGCCCGACGCCCACCGCATAACACTGCCTACAGGTTTGTTTGCTTCTCATTGCCTGCATTGTGCATAGTGGCCAGCTTGTTTCCAGAAAGGCGTTTCTCAGCAGAAACACACCCATCCACATGGCTGGCTGGTGACATTTAAGTTTCTCAGAGCTTGTGTCCTTCACATTCTCATTTACTCCACTCCGATGGGGCGCCTGATCTTTCCTCACAGACTGCCATGTGAATACTGCACCTATATCCACCTCCATGTATTCTTATTGTTATTAGCACCACTACAGGGCACCTTTATAGTTTTCCTTTCCAGGCCTGCTTCTTTAACAGAGGGGAAGGTAACAGTGGCTATCTCCTTGGTTACAAACAACAACTGGCATATGCTATCCCCTTTAAAATGAAATTCAAGCAGCATAGCAGATGCTGAGTCACTGACTGTACACTTCCATTTCCATGCCTTCTATCCCACTGGCCACCCCATCTCCACCCCCTGCCCTAACAGATGAAGTCCCCTTGGTTCCACCAACCGCCATGTTACCTACTTTGAACTCACTGTTGTGATACAGGAAGAAACTGCAGCTCCGATTGAATTTGGTTAGAAAGAATTGGATGCTTGTTTGAGATGGGAGGCAGAGAGTGGACAACGGCTTATTAGTCTGAATCCTTTGTTGAGCTTCTCCGCATCTGAGAAAGGCCTGGTTTTTATCCTTGGAATGGTCAGATGTGACACATTTTGACAAATAGCAGTGAGAGGGATTACATTTTAAATGTGTTTTGGCAAGGCTATTAAATTCTTTAAAGATTCTTTAAAGGGTTTGTAAGACTTGTTTTCTTTTTCTAAAGATTATTCATATAGTTGTTGCGTCCCCTCTGCTTCTGCTCAGAAAGAAGAAAGGGCTGATAGGACTTGAAGTAGGCAGGGCCTGGCTCACTCAGATCCAGAGAGTCAAATGTCCGGCCTTGTACAGGGCACACAGCACTTGCGTCATTTCTGGGAAGCACAGACATCTTGTGGAGTAATGAATTTAATTTGAAAGGACAGCAGAGAGGGCAAGCGCTCTGAGCCATCAGGACAGTGGACAGCGGTCGCTTTAAAACCTGCAGCTGTTAAAAAATGAAGCATACAGGCTGTAAAGTCTCCCCCTTCCTCAACCATCCTACGAAGGCCAGAGTGTTCACGCCTTACAGGCTCTCTTCCTGCAGTTCCCTTCAAAGCAGTACTGTCTGTCTCACAAAAGCCATGTCCTGTGGCTGACTATGCCCCAAACATTGCCTGTGTTGGCGGCTTGGAAGCTGGGGTCCAGTAGTAAGAGGTGAGGCCTTGGGGGAGGTCATCAGATATCTTGGGCATCACCGTCAGAGGGGATTAAAGTTGGGTCACATGGTGAGTTAGTTTCCTTTAGAATAAGGTGTTAGGAAAGACCAAGCAAGGTTCAGCTCATCCAGGCCTTTGGTTTTCTCATTTTATAAGCCCTTCTGTGCACACTCCTACCATTTTGACTTTACCTCATCAGACCCAAGGAAACACCAACAGAGGGGCTTTAGACCTTCAAACTGTGAGTCAAAGAAACAAAACACCAACAAGGATAAATAAATAAAAACCTCTGTATTTTGTAAGCATACAGGCTATGGTATTTTGTTATAGCAGTTCAAAGCAGAGAAACAGTTGTGAATTTTCACTCATGGCTCCATCATACACCGCCTTTAGGAAAGTATTTGGCAAGGGGATTGGAAAGCTGGTAATTTTCAAGGTCTGAGGTTTTACTTACATAATGTCCCATCTCTGAAGCAACCTTATGAAATGACTAACAGTAGTGAGTAACCTTGACCTGTTTTAGAAATAAAGAAACTGGGGTTCCCAATTGTTGAGGTGACCAAACTGAGATCCAGTCTCTGGATTTCAAAGTCCTCACCCTTTTTCTTTAGAAGGCCACTTCTTTCTTCATGGTTGCTTTCCATGGAGCATCACCATAGTGTTCTGTTTGTACCCATAGACTTAATTCGTCTAATAATGGAAAGGGCTGGTATCATTCAAAGATGTGAAAACTAGGTGCAGAAATGTCATCTGCACAAAATTATTCAAGCAGCAAGTAGCCAGACTCAGGCACCAACTCAGGCACCAGGTTCCTGAGCCCTGGGCCACATCGCAAGCACACAACTGCCAGCCCATTGTCATACACAGCTCAGGGGCCCATCTGATAAAGAAAATTTGTGGACTGGGAAGAAATAACATGTCCCACTGGTCTGTTAAGTGCCCCTTATAATCAAGAAGGAGCTGGCCACACCCTCTGGCCAGTGCTGCTTGAACACAGAGACCTCAAACTGTTACTCAAAGATGTGCTAGAGTAATAAGCAAAAGGAAATCGCAGTATGCCCCAGATGCACAGGCATCCCAGGTCTTTTCCTAGGCTCCTGCCATTGGCTGTGGCTCAACTATGCTTCTTTTCTATGGTGTATTTCACCTAGCCTCAGCCTGCTTCCCCTCTGCTTCCTTTACTCTTCCAAAGTGGAAACATACCGTGCAGTGATGGTCAGAAGTCTGCTCTTATCCATTAGATGCTCACTTTTTATCTCCACATCTCTTTGTCCTAGCAAAAATGAGTTGAATAGATGTTCTCAACCTTAAAAATCTACTATTATGAAACTGAATCACAGTAGGTCCATAAGGAAAAAGAATAAGTATGAGAAGAAATTAAGTCTTGTTTCCAGTGTGGATATCTTTATAGACATTTGTTTTATTTTTTAAAGTCACCTTCTGAAAGAAAGGCAGATCGAGCAGTTCAAGGACCCTCAGGTTGAAGCTCAGTAATTAAGAGATGAGAACTGGCAGGTCTGGGAAGAGGAACGTAGCAAGCTTGATTTGTCGAAAGGCTTTGCTTCCTTATGTTTTAAGTAATGATGTCTTCAGGGGAATTATCTATTCATGACACGAAGCCTAAAATTAAAAAAAAAATCAAAAGACTCAAATGTCAGATTGAAGGATGTTGCTCAACTGTGATCTAAAACATACTTAATCTCATATCTGAGAGAAAAGAAAAATTTCAGTATTTAATGTGCTTCCAGTAACAGTAGATGTGAAGTAGTAAAATAGGAGTGGACTTTAACATTTTTAAAATACTTTTTGACTTCTATTTATGTGAGTGTGCACACCATGCTTATATAAGACACACATGTATGCACATGAGTGCTTTCAGAGTGGTTCTTCAAAGGGAAACCTAAAAAGGGTATTAGATCCCCTTAGAGTTAGAGTTACACACAGTTATGAACCTTCCAATGTGGGTGCTGAGAATTGAACTCCAGTCCTCGGCAAGAGCACTGACTATTCTTACTCACTGACCTAAATCTCTCAAGGCCTGAAAAGTGGACATTTTTTTAAAGCCCCCAAAACTGTTGATTTAAATGAAGGTTTAAAATGGGCAGTGTTTGCTTTATATTTCTCCCTGTTTGCTCTACATCTCTCCCTATTTTAGATCTCTGCACCATAAAAACTGGTGCGATTCCAGAAGGAAAAGAAGAAATGGTCCTCTCAAGGTTGTATTCACCTTAGTTTTGCATGAGATTGCCTCAGGAATTTAGGATAAGAACATGGTTTACTTATCATTTTAGATAGCTCTCTCCCATCCACGTCTTGCCACCTTTGGGTGAGAGGAGAGAACAAAGTAACAACCACCCCTTTAAAACCGGGTTTGAAGTAACAACTCAGCCACTGGACACAGGCACTCTGTTGCTATTTCCAAACTGCAGGAAGAGTTCAGTGAGGTCATTTGCTTGGTTAATAAATAAATCCACACAGCCCCAGCTCCGTTGCAGCTGATTGAAAACATTTATTGACTTTAAACTACAAGAAGAGATGTCAAAGAACTCACCCAAGCAAACCAGTAAGAGTCAGGGGCTTTGCAAATGGCACGCAAGTTACCCTGAATGCTGTGATGGCCAACAAATGCCCGTTTAACCCACCCCTCTCCACATATCTCTCCAGTGGCGCTGCCCTGCTCCAGAGGAAAAGCATCCACCTCACCTTGCTGAATCCTCCCACTACATCCAGCAACATGACCTTTCCAGATAACTACTCCCTCAGTTGATGACAGTAGCAAGTGATTTTCAATTCCTCCCAAGCCAAAGCCTCATGGAAGACAGCGCATGAACCAATAAACAAAAATAAATAAATAAATACAGGCATTTAGAACTGCTTATTTAGGTTTTATCAAAATGGTTCAAAATGATGGTTTTTAATTATATTCAAAGATGCTCTTCTAGAATGCTGGCCCAAGCTAATTTAGACCTGCAAACATGGCAAATGGAGAAATACAGCAAATCACTAAGACCGGAATAATTGTTGGGTGGGCCACAGAAGGGGAAAAAGTTAGCTCCTCAAACAATTTAAACCTACCTCGATTTCTTTCTATGTCTACCTGGTTGACGAGCTTATCTGTTTTGAGGCCTCTGCTTCAGATTAAATGATAAAAAGACATATTTTAAAAAAAAAAAAAACATTTAGTATCTTTAATTTTTAAATTCCATGTGTGCACTTGCGTAGGGATGGATGCATGTCACTGCAGTTGCCCATGGAGGGCTGCAGATCAGAGTGCGTGTTATAGGCAGTTGTGAGCCAGCTGTCACGGGTGCTAAACTCAAGTCCTCTGCAAGAGAAGCACACACTCTAACTGCTGAGTCAGCTCTCCAGCTCAAGAAGCAATCTAAAATAATCTTAAAAAGAAAATGTACATCTGCTAATTGTCATTGCAATTTCTCAAATATTTGTGCATGCAAATATGGCTATTTGAAGCTGGATAACTGTAGAAGTGGAGGACTGGGGTAGAGAGAGATCTGGGTCTTTACCCTGTCTGATGACCTAGCAATGGCTGAGGAACCCTAGGGGCTCAGAAACTGAGCACATTGGATAGACCTAAATGTGAAAAAAACACTTAGAGGAAGTGCGAAAGAATCCAAGAGTTTCTGGTCTGTACAGACACATTCATGGCAAATCTTTGCAATGGTCTCATTGTAACCCAGGTGCTTTTATAGCCACGGGAGATGCATATCGACAGGAGGTACCATAGAAATGTCAGGTGGAGGGGATGAACTAGGCTCAGTATGGGTCACCCCCAAATAAGAGCCCCTGCAGTGGGTGGGGTAGGGAGCCAAAGCAAGAAAGTCTCTCTGGCCTCTTATTTTCCAAGGAAAAAACAAATTAGCATACTCAAAACACATAGCTCAGCATCTGTCTCACAGAGCCCCCTGTGAATGCTAGCTCCTCATGCCGCCATGTTACTTTTAAAGGAGTCTTGGGGTGTTGTTGTTGTTGTTGTTGTTGTTGTTGTTGTTGTTGTTGTTGACAGGGCATTTGATGCCTCTACAACTGCAGCTGAACTGGCTCACTGAACCACTGGACTTTAAGCCTTCCATACTGAATCTAATCCTCCCTCTGTGCATATGTATGAACACTCATTCTCCCAAGGAGACAATTGGGGGCTTGCTGAGGTATGAATTGGAGGACTCCTGTGTTCTCATCAGGTAGGAGAGCAACACTCTTCCACAAAGGGATTTCCTTGTAGAGGTGTAAGGGAATAGTATACATTGCCCACCAGCAAAGCAAGCAGACCATGCACTACAACTGAGGCCTACAAGTTTGTTACATAACCCAGTGGCAAATAGGAATCGAATTCTCATCTCATTACTGAGTCTTCTTCATGATTATTTTTTAGGCTGGATAGCATCACCCTACAGCTAGATTATACAGTGGCCAAGCACTCGGTCCTCGACAACACTGGTAATGGGTGTACTTAGTAAAGAACTTCTCCAAGGTCAAGGGGAGCCTCCTGGGGTCATAAATGAATGATCATGGAACCTGCAAGATTCAGATCACCTTTTCTCTTCTCCCGGTGTCCCCAAATTTAATGCTCCTGTGCATCAACAACATGTGCCAAAACAATTATTTTAAAGGATTTTCTAAATAACAATTCTCCAAAGTGCAAGTATGTCTGGAATTATCACATAACTGTGCCAAGTCTCTGTAAAACTTGATTGTCCTTAATGGACCACACTGACCCATGAGTACCAAAATGCCAGCCAAAATAGAAATTGTTTTCAACCTCCAAATAAGCTATAAACATGAAAAGAAAAAGAAATAGAAAAGACATTATGAATTATCAGTGTTAGAGTAAGAGCCCTTTTAAAAAAGTATTAAGAATGGCTTTATACACACTTCCCAGTGGTGCACTGTGGGTGTTAAGTGGCCAGCTCTTAACTGGACCATGAGGAAACTCTAACTATAGCATTCACTGATTTTTTTTGTGGGGTACCTCATTCTCTCACACAAGATTCAGATATCTCCTGTGGAGAGGAGGGGTGTGCATGTGTGTACTTGGAAGGAAGCTCAGTTTAATGTGTAAGACCTGAAGTCCAATGGTTCAAAGAGCAAATTTACCTACACAGTGCCCAGTTAAGAAAGAGCATGAGACAAACGAAGACAGAGAAGAAATACAGACAACTCTTGTAATGAGCTACAAATCAGTCAGTGTCAGAATGCCACCCTCTGTGATGAACACACATGGAAGGGCTGTAGGTGATAAATGACTCAAAGGCTTATGCTAGAAATATGTTATCAGAAATAATCTAGAAAGTGTTAAAAGAATACATGCATTAAAATGTTTGTTATAGGTAATTTATAACATCAAACTATTTTAGAGCTATTCTTCATAAATGCAGTAACGGAGGCTCCACTTTGTTCACACCTTCTGCCCCATGCTCCATCCTTTGGAATCTCTGAACTTTTACTTTGTCTAAATTTTCACTTTCTCAGGATGCTGTATAGTTGGAAGCATACAGTGTATATCCTAGTCAAACTTCATCCACTTACCAATACAAATTTAAAGTGCCTCCTGTCATTTTGATTTGAGTTTTATTTGCAACAGAGTCTCATTGTATAGTCTAGACCAGACTTAAACTTACACTCACTTCAACCCCCTAGATGTGGATTACATGTGTGTGCCACCAGCTCCACTTCCTGCTTTTAGTAATGAACTTAATAATTAATTCCTTTTTATCACCAAGAGACGAGACACTATTTCAAATTCTATCTCCTTTCTCTTTCATAACAGGAATGTATGTTCAACAAGGAATATATGTTTTTCCTAGCACATAGAATATAATTAATGATTTTTTCACTAGTTGGGTGACTGAATAATGTCTTTCATTTTTTAGCAAAGACATCAATGTCATATTTCTTGTGCAGGTGTTTTAGTGTGTAGAAGAGATTTTGCAAATGTGCTTAAGCATCCAGAGATAGCTGATTATTTTTGGATTATTTTTGGATATGTACTGAGCACCCTCCTTCCCCTGTAAATCTGTAGCTTTATAGGAAGGATATATAAAGGCAATGTCAAGGGAAATTATGTCATAAGAGAATCTGAAGTCAGAATGATGTGGCCAAATGAATGTGGGAAACCTCTAGAAGCAGGGAAAAGTGTATGATGGAAGGTTCTTCCCTCAAACCTCAGAAGGAGTACACCTCTGCCAACACACTGATTTTAGCCTTGTAAGACTCATGACTTCAGTTCTGACCTCAAGAATGGAAAGATACCTCATTTTAGTTGTAAGCCACAGCAGCAGTAAGAAGCAGACCCAGATGATTGAGTTCCACATGCTCTTTAATCTCTTTCCTGAAAATGTTCCCTTAAACCTAAAAATCTAAAAATGACATTTCCGAAAATCTATTACAGCTACAGTCTAACCATTGACATAATTCCATTTAGATCCATTTTAGAAAGTAGGGGTGAAGCAAAGATGATTTGACCAAATTTCACTAGAAAAACATGTTTGTCAGGACAAATTTCGATGGCAGTTTAGTGCTTCTTAGGAAGTAGGAGGCAGTTGATAAGGAGGCAGGATGGGTTTCTAAATCCCCCGGCAACTTTCTGATTTCTCACCTGCCTGAAAGAGGTGGCTGTTCTCCCAGACAGTAGGTGTCCTGGGAGTCTCCCAAGGGCTCAGCTCCCAATTTCCTACACAGCAGCTAACTTTGTGTTTTCAATTTCTTTCTTCTTCAAATAACTACAGCTGTCTCTTTTGCCACATCAAAACCTGGAATGATGCATCCTGAGGCCTTACACCATTCCTGGGGAGGTGGAGTCTCCTTCCTAACAGATAAGACCTTGATGTTCTCAGAGTCTCACCTCCGCTGCCAGGCAATCATCCTAACACCCCCAGTGCAGCCTCAGGACCACACAACTATCCCTGCCACTGCCGTATTAAGCACTTCATTTGCTGTTTGTTAACCAAATTTTGAGTTTGAGTTTTAAGGAACAATAATGTGATTGTAATTTTTATGGATCTAGGCAATAGGGACTGCTCTAAAAACAAAACAAAACAAAACAAAACAAAACAAAAAAACAAACAAAAAAACCCAAACAACAAAAAAACCAAACAAAAAACCAAAACAAAAAAACAAAAACAAACAAACAAACAAACAAACAAAAACCTTAAAGACCTTGGGAGATAGGGAAATGGCTCAATCAGTAAAATCCTTGCTGTATAATCATGAGGACCTGAGTTCAGTTTCCCAGCACCTGGGACTGGAGAAATGGCTCAGAGGTTAAGAGCACTGACTGTTCTTCCAGAGATCCTGAGTTCAATTCCCAGCAACCAGGTGGTGGCTCACAACCATCTGTAATGGGATCCGATGCCCTCTTCTGTTGTGTCTGATGATAACTACAGTGTACTCATACAAATAAATAAACCTTTAAAAGAATCAAATATAAAAAAGGATACACTATTTAAAAAAAGATACACTATTTAAAAAAAGATACCAGTTTCCCAACACCCACATCAAAACTCAAGAACGGTGATACATATTTATGATTCTTGCCCTGGGGAGGCAGATAAATGGGTGTACCTAGCTAGCTAGCTTAGCCAAAGAGTAAACTTTGGATTCAAAGAGAGACTCTGTCTCACAAAGGTTAAGATGTAGAGCCACCATTGTAGGTAATTGTGGCTGGAGAAGTAGGGTTCCTCCAGGGGGGAGTTAGGCACGGCTGCTGTGGCTCCATGGTTCCTCATGGTGTGGACCCAGTAACATGGGTTTTTACAGGCTTTAATGTCATGGCAGATGGTGGATAGATCTGGATGCACTCCCCCAAAACCCAGGGCAGACCTGAGTTAAATAGGGCGGGAGAAAGAGGAGAGGGGCTGGAGAAGAAGGTTTAATTGGCTCCACCCTCTGGCCTTCAGGGACCTCATTAGTATGTAAATCTCTCTAGGGCCTGAGGCCTGTTCCTCCTGGTTGTTGTCCATAGACCTCTCTGTAGGAGTGGTTGTTGGAGGGCTGAAGCTAAATGAAGCTAAACAACCAGGGCCTGGGAGCAGAGCTGAACTCCTGCCGTCCAATAAGGGTCCAGGGTTCCAAGCTCGTGCTTGACCAAGCACTCAGTTGCTTCTCACAGCCCAGTGCCCCACAACCATAGAAGAAACTCACCATCCCCTCTGCCGTATACAAGCATGCTGATATATACATGAATAGAGCACATATACACAAAAAGTATTTAAGAACACTGTATAAAATAATGTCCCTTAGTCTTGTAAAAATAAGTTTGAAGACCCACAATAAAAAAATAATAATATGTAAATGTCAGGCTCCAAGAACAGAGAACAGTTATTCCTCTCCCTTTGAAAGCTCAGCATAGGCTCTGGAATTCTATTTACATAGATTTGAACCTACAATTCTGAAAGACAGTCTTTTTACAGAGGACTCTTCACTCATGTGAATGCTTGCAAAAAATTAAAATAAAATGCCACAACTGTTCTCAAAATCTTTCAGAGTTCTCAGAAATCATTTAAAGTTCTCAAAATGCAAGCTACATATCTCATACTTTAAAAATGGCTTTTTTTTTTTTAAATAAGCACTCACAGAATAGTAAGTTGTGGGAGAATCAAGGTCACTGGAATTAACAAATTTAGTTAAAGATATCAATGAGTAAAGCTCAACTGGCTTGGAGCTATTTACCTACAGCTCCAACCTGCTCCAGGCATTTTGACTTGCCCCTTAGTCCCTCATTTTTGAAAGAGCTTAGACAGAGACTGACAATATTTAACCAAACAGAGCTACATATTTAGCAGTTTTGGCTCTAAGGACCATCTAGTCTCTGCTGCAGCTATTCAGTTCTGTCTTTGTAGCTACAGAAGTAGTTACGACACAAAGCCAAGGAGCATAAATACAATACAACTGTATTTGTGAGCACTGAAACTTGGATCTTGTACTGTTTTCACATTTGCAATATATACAACTGTTCTTCTGACATTTTATCGACCATTTAAAAATGGACAAGCAGTTGTAAACCATGTCGTAGAAAGGCAAGCAGCAAGCTAGGTTTGATTGACAGGCCAGTCCCTTCTGTGAACCTGGTTCTGGGCCTCCATCTTGTCCAAATCCTCAGTGTGATGATGTGGTTATATAGCCAGGATAGAGGTCTTGCCCTCTGAATCCCTGCATTTCCAGGAGAGGAGGGGTAACTTTTCTTTGTCTTTTCTTCCAATGATCTTCCTTCTCCTACCTCCAGATTGGTCTGTAACACCACAGAAGATTTCTCTGATGATATCAGAGTACTTCTTAAATGAACAGGACAGTTACAAACCACAAGGGAGCACAGACTGTAACTGAATGCACAGACCTCCAGGTTGGGGGTTTTCTGGCTGCTGGGCAAAGGGGCTTTGGAGACCTTTGGCATGTTGTGAGGTACAATAACTGCAATGTGACAATGACAAAAGTGGAGGGCTACGAGAAGGCTGTAAGACAAGGAAGCTTAGTGCCACATGCTGCCCAAGGCTCCCAACCCACAGAGATAGAAGGATCTGCCTCAGCAGGGGCAGCAAAAGCTTATACTGTGCCTGTTGAGAGTTTGTGGCAGTCCTAGCAGAGCCAGCATTTAGCATCTGAATCAAAAGCCTGCATTTTCCCCCAATGCTTTAAAGAAAGCTAAATCGATTTGAAGAGTATAGAGAAATTTCTCGTAATCAATGCATGTCAGAAAAGTGAAAAATGGAAAGATTAAGCTTGAGGAAGGCTAGAACATTGTGAAGATGAATGAGTGTTGTTTTTAAATGATATAACGATTTAAAGGGCAGTATAACATAATCATAAAAGGAGTGAGTCACAGCCTTCTGATGTCACCATCATCCATTTTTATCTGACCACTTTGCTAATTAAAAATTTTTACAATTTTAGTGTTTTTAAATGGCTTCAGATTCTGACATGCAGATGTTAGCTTTTGTACACAGACCTTAGGAACATTCCCTGTGAATAAAGATGAATAGGAACCTGGACTTGTTAAACCATGTTTCAGACTTATGCTCTTAGTCTACATTGTATCCGAATTCTCTGAAAAAAACAAACAAACAAACAAAAAAAAAAAAAAAAAACCAGCTTCCAGGTCCTTTCTTCCATTATGTATTCTTTGTGATTATTTCAGGTAACGGAACAGTTACCAGAAGTCTCTCATTCATATTTTGCCTTGATGGCCGTGTTCTCACTCACAAGGATTTTTCAGCCAAACATTCTTGATGCAAATCTAACAGTTTGGCCATCATGTCTGGTGGATGTTATTTATCAAAAGGAGCTAAAAATGTGTGAAGGTGGTCCTAATTGCCATACTTACTCAGATGGCTGTATCTACAGGAGAAAATAAGAGCAGGAGGCTGCTAGGACTTCCACCAAAAGCCGGTGAGGCAAGGAGACCCAGTTCTGTGGGAAGGTGCCTGCCTTAACTAGGTTTTCTATTGCAGTGATAAAACATTATGACCAAAGGCAGCCTGAGAAGGAAAGGTTTTATTCCACCTTATAGTTTTTAATCCATCACTGAGGAAAATCAGGGCAGGAAATCAAATAGGTGACAGTCTAGAGAGCTGATTCAGAGGCCATAGAGGAACGTTGTTTACTGGCTTGCTTTCTCCAGGTTTGCTTAGATTGATTTCTTAAAGCACGGAGAACCACTAGCCCAGGGTTGATACCACCCACAGAGAGTTGGTGCCATACAAATCAATCATCAATCATGAAAATGTACCACAGGCTAATCTGGTGGAGGCATTTTCTCCATTGAGGTTCCTTTGGTCAAAATGACTCAAGCTTGTATCAGGTAAACATGAAACTGGACATCATAATACCCATGAAAAAAATACCACTTATACTTAGAGTACTTTGTGATGGTGTTAATAATCCTGGCAACTGAGGCACTGCCTTTTCATCCACTGCAGTTGGTGCCTGTCAGCAGGAAAGGATCTTCTACCCCTCAAAGATACAAAGATGCTATAGATGGCTGGCCCCTCTCCTGCCCCTCAGTCAGCTCAGAGACAATAGCTTTATGGCCTTGTTCTAATTTCAATTCCGATGAGGGGTATCATTTTTTCTTAAATTTAATATTCTCTACATTCTTCTTGAGTTCAACAAGGAATTTATAAAGACACGTATTCTCATTTATCTATCACTTGGGTACATTGTGGTGAAGGATGTTCATACCTTCTGCTTGTGTTAAACCCATAAAAATGGAAACCTCAAAATCTGTTTTTAAAGATATATTATGATGATGATGATGATGACGATGATGATGGTGGCGGTGATGATGATGATGATGATGATGATGACATTTGGGGATGGAAGCATATGCATGTGAGTGTGGATACCTGCAGAGGTCAAAGGTCTTCAGAGGTCTTCAGAGCTTGAGTTAGAAGTGATTGTGGGCTGCCATGCGTGGATTCTGGGAAACTAATTCAGGTCCCCTAGAAGAGCAGTACTTGCTTGTAGCCACTGAACCATCTCTCTAATCCCCAATGATCTGTTTTTAACACTGGAATCTGTAGCAGAATTACATGAAGAATTAATGAAACTTGTAACAAGTGCTTAGGATTCCCCCTCCTTTGGTTATATTTTATATTAATTTATAGTCATTTTAAACTACTCCATCTATTTTGTTTTAAACATCGCACACAGTATGTTTTCTATACAGGAAGAGGATCAGATAGACAGAGTGCATATCCCAGAAAACTTGTAGAACCCTGGGATTCATTTGTGGTTTAGATGCCCTTCTTTTATGAATTCACCAGCAAGTTGTATCAAAATCTGTATCCTAAAAAGATATGTATTTTGTCAAGCAGTACTAGACAAAATACATATCTACTAGAGAAGAAAACTTTGTTCAAGCAAGTTTTCCTGTCCAGTTTCGAAATTCCATTGTTCCAGGAATGACCTCTGACAAGAGAAACCTTGGCATTTTATAATAAATGAAATTGAAGAGAACTGCCCTCTGTGTTGTGGTTTGGATTGAGGTTTGGGGTATCGCAGGAGCCTGGATCTTAAGAATGACACTTCAGCTGAGCACCTTCTATGGTAAGGCACATAGAGAAACGTTTGACAAGGTTCCCAGTCACACCATCCAGGGTTCCCTCATGATAAGCTGTTAATATGATCTGCTCTTCCAGTTCATCTCTGCATCACTGGGGATATGTTCTAAGGATTGTCACTAGAGAATTCCATCATTATGTGAACCCAGAGTATACCTAGATGAGTGGTTTAGTCCGTACAAGGGACCTCTTAACAAAATCAAGGGACCTACTTAAACTGGACACATATGCAGATACTGCTGGTGTTACATGCTACACTGCTTCATAGAAAACATTCTTTAAAGTTTTACTTTAACAGGAAGAGTGATATGTAGGAGGAGCTAAGTGGGAAGGAGTACTGAGAGGAAGAGATGGAGTAAGGAGAGAAGATGAAGGAGAGGAGAAGCTAGGTGATGAGAGAGAGAAAGAGAGAGGGGGCATGGAGGCAGATGTTCACAGGTCTCCACCAGTCAAAGATAGTTTTTATATCTAGGTTGGGTATTGGGTTACGCTTCTGATTGAGCATTACCAAACTTATAAATCCTTTGATTAACATTTTTAAAAAATTGTATAAAAGCAAAAAGGAAAGGGGGGGCATGGGACAGGGGTTTTCTAGGGAGGGGAAATGTGGAAAGGAGATGGCATCTGAAATGTAAATAAAATTTAAAAAAAAGAAAAACTACTTAAATTTCTGTCAACAAGGTGTTAGTTATATGAGGTTAAAAAGCTTGCTGCATTCACTTCTGGTTTCATCCTCTACAAATCAGTATTAGTAAAATAAATATGAAAACATATATTACAGTTTACCTTAATAAAAAAAAAAAGAAAACATTCTTTAAGTATGAGGAAAGCAGGCGTACAATCTAAAATAAACTCAGGCTGAGGTGTGTGTGTAGAGTTGCACTGCTGAGGTTTTGGGCCATGGCACACGTCTTTTTTTTTTTTTTTTTTTTTTTTTTTTTTTTTGGTTTTTTGAGGCAGGGTTTCTCTGTGTAGCCCTTGGCTGTCCTGGAACTCACTCTGTAGACCAGGCTGGCCTCGAACTCAGAAATCCGCCTGCCTCTGCCTCCCAAGTGCTGGGATTAAAGGCGTGCGCCACCACCGCCCGGCTAGGCACACGTCTTTTGACACATTCTCACTGCTGGCAGAGCAATGAGCCACACTGAGCCTAAATGAGGCTCTACAGCAGCAGAGCAGGGCAACAAACAAACAACAAACACAGAAAAGAAAATCATTTAAAAAATAAACAAATAACAACAAAACCAATAAAAGAAAGTCCCCCAGCGTTGAAGATATATGTCTTTAGGCAGAAAAGGTAGAGCCTCTCTCCAAACTTCTAACTGGGAAAAAGAATCACATGACCCTTCTACAACAACATTAAAATGTATGGCTCAGTAAAGAATGCTTTTGAAAAACATATATAAGAAATATGACATATAATATAACATAAGAAATATCTCAAACAATGATCATTGTCCCTAGAAATTAGGTAATGCAAAAAGTCAACTTTGAGATTTCATCTTACCCCAGTCGTAATGACAAAGATCAGAGAAACAACCAACAACAAACCCTAGAGGGGATGTGGGGGCAAGGGAGCCTCAGCTACTGTCAGTGAGATTTCAAACCGGTGTAGTCACTTTGGAAATTAGTGCAAATAATTCTCAAAATGCAAAAAACAAACAAACAAACAAACAAACAAAAAACAAAAACCAAGAATCTACCATATGACCCAGCTATACTGGCCCTTGGCATATAGCCAAAGGACTCCGCATCCCACTTCACTGCTCTAATCACAATAGCTAAGAAATGGAAACAATGTAAACGTCCTTCGGTTGATGAATAGATAATGAAAATGTGGTAGTACATACATTCTGTGGAATAGTACTCAGCTGTAAAGAAAGATGTAATCATGAGACTCACAGGCAAACAGATGGAAGCAGAAATGGTCATATTGAGTGACATGGCCTGGATCCAGGAAGATAAACATTGCACATTCTCTCTCATCTGGGGCTCCTAGCTCCAAGTCTACAGCTGTAAGGACATATCCTATGATAATTTCAGAAGCTAGGAGAGTAAATAGGACCATTAGAGGGTTAGGGGAGCCATATAGAGGGGACTCATGGGCAGGATACATGTAATCTGAAGGGGAAAATGGGAAAAAGGAAGTCCCCTTTAATTAGGAAGGGAGGGAAAAGATAAATACAGAAGGAGGAGGGAGAGTGAAGTAACACTCTGAAAAAGGTATAAGGAATCATACTATTATCTACCTAAAAATACCTATAATACATGTAAATCAGTATGTAAGTATACATATACAGTTTAAATAATAATTTCCCATCTGGTTGACAATGAACACTTCAAGAGAAAAAGACCATCTAACAAAACCCCAACGGCAGGCACGAAAAGCTTTCTTTTAAGTTGTTGGTGAAGATTTCCCAAGAAACTTCCAGAATATATTGTTGTTACCCTTGATTGCCCTCCAGCAGTGGAAGATAAGTCCCTGTTGCTTGAAGACAATGCACTTCAGACACAAGGTCCAACTTGAATTAACCTGAAAGCCTCCTCCCTGAGGACTAGAAGGTATAAGTTACGCTTCCAAATGAGTGAAGCAACCAACAGGTCTGCCCAGCTATGATGCCTACAAACAACATTAATGACCAGCAGAACATAGTTACCCTAAAGGTACAGCAGTGGTACAGATACTTTTAATAACCAACAGCTCTCTAGTTGCACTTAAGACCTCTCAACAAACGGGAAATCACTCCTTGCACTGGAAACCTAGGTAACTATCCAGGCCTAGTGAGGTGAAGTCATGGATTTTGAAGGAGAGTCTTTAACTGCTGGTTTACTAAACCAGCAGAACCCTAACTCCATTGTATATATTTCTCCTCATACCACAGATAAGAATAATCTTTTCTCCTTATCAAGAAAACTTCTCTTTTTCAACAGAGACTACTAAACTGCATGGAACAAGAGACTTGTGGAGCCCAATCTCAGCTGATACATCTACAGCAAAATTCTTGCCCCAAAGGCTCAGGGATCATTTCAGAAGGATGGGCAAACTGATGACAAGATCCAGAGGAACAGGAAGCTTCCTGTAAGATTGTGCTTCCTGGGATCAGCAGCAGCTACACTCATGAACCCACTGTTATGTTTGTTCTTGTTTAGTATGACTGCCTCAAAGACCTGAACAATGACAAGACCAGTTCTATGACATGCTGACATGGAAGGGAAAAGCTCATGGGGCTACAACCCTGCGTAAGGAGCCACAGGCAAACCGGGAATGCTGAAAGACAGAGAAATGATCTTCCCAGGGAAGATACCCTCAACTGGTTATCCAGAACCAAGAGGACAACCCTGAGACCTTAAACATATAGGTAACATTGTACTGACTGATTAGGTTGTATTTAGAAATATGAGGATGTATGTGTATACATATGTGCATATATATATATATATATATATATATATATATATATGCTGTGAATCTAAAAGAGAGGAAGGGGTATATAGGAGGGGCTCAGAGGGGGAAGGGCGGAATAATGTAATATTATAATATCCAAAAATAAAAAATAATAATTTAAAACAAAAAGAATGCTCTTGAAACTGATATAAGAACCATTTTAACCTAAATTTCTTTAGCAAACAAAAAATGTTCTACGCCAAGGTTTATAGTAGCTGAATTTTCCTACATATTATAGTCTTTAAAATAAGAAAGTCATTTATGATAGCTATCAACTTGATGTCATAAAAACCTGGTTGTGGACCCACTGAAACTCTCAGCTAAGTAAAACATAGAGTACGATGAGATGGCTGAGGGGGTGAGATGGTTTGAATAGGTTTGCCCCTCCCCCCATAGACTTATGTGTTTGAAAGCTTGGTCCATGGGGAGTAGAACTATTAGGAGGTGTGGCCTTGTTGGAGAAAATGTGTCACTGTGGGGCTGGGCATTGAGGGTTCCTAGTGCTCAAACTCCACCCACTGTGGAAGAGCCTCTTCCTGGCTGCCTGTGGAAGATAGTCTCTCCCTGGTTGCCTTCAGTTCAAGATGTAGAGCTCTCAGCTTCTTTTTCAGCACCAAATCTGCCTCTACAGTGCTATGGTTCCCACCATGATGATAATGGACTGAACCTCTGAACCTGTAAGCCAGACCCATTAAATGTTTGCCTTTTGCCTCGGTCATAGTGTCTCTTTCACAGTAATAAAACTCAAGCTAATATCGGAGGTAAAGGCAGTTGCTGACAATACTACCAAACCGGAGTTATTCCTGAGGATTCACAAGATGAAGCTAGAGAACTGACTCAGAACAGTTCTCCTCTCACCTTAGGAGTGCTATGGTACACATCCCTCTCCCCACCCCCCTGACACACACACACACACACACACACACACACAAATGATTGTTTAATGTATATCATCAAAAGTAAAAGTAAATAAACACAGTTTCAAGATTGCATTAATGAACTGCATGCCTTTGCTTGAGCTGCCAAAACAAACACAAACTAAGTAGTTCATGAGATTCGGAGCTGGGTTACAGCTCGGTGGTAGAGTGATTAGCATAGGTACAGGGTTCATGACCCAGAACCACAAATCAACAAAAACAACAACAATAGCAACAAAAACAAAACAAACAAACAAACAGAACCAGATACTTGCTCTCTCATTGCTCTGAGAACTTGGAGTCCAAAAGTTGCCCCACCACCATCACCAAAGAGTAAGCTACTCCTGCATTCTGATGATGATCTCTGGCAATCCACAACATCCTGGCTTTGAGCAGCATGATTCCAACCTCTGCTTCATCCCAGTGCGCCTTCCCTGTGTGCCTGTCTGCATCTGTTCTTCTCCTTTAGAGACACTCAGCATGTTGGCTTAACACTTAAGTCAGCCGGATGCTCTCACCTTAACTTGCTGACATACAATGTTTCATTTTCAAATATGGTCACAACCACAGGTGTCTGAGGCAGAACTTCGACATAGCTTATTGGGGAAGCTGATTTGTCCCATAACACTGGCTAAAGACTTCATGCAACATATGGTCTAGCAAAAATGATAGACAGACAGACAGACAGACAGACAGACAGACAGACAGACAGACAGATCCAAAGAAAAAAGGTCAAGGATCCAAAAAGCAGGGAACCTCATAAGAAAAATAAGACGCCATGTCTTAGGATGACATTCGCATCAACTAAAGACCAAGCAACCCATTTCTCTGACTTTGAGAAGAGGAAGGACAGGACACCAGAAGGCTTGACAATTTTGAGCCTGTGGGAAAGAAGTTTACTGGGAGAAACAAAAGATGCCCTAAGGGGTAAACTAAGGATATTCTCACAGGTATGCAAGTTTCAAAGTAACTAATCAAGTTTTAAAAAATAACAACCCAATCTCTAGCACCATAAGAAATTAAGAATTTCAGAAAGATAAAATGTCACTCCCAGATCAGAAATAATCATTTAAAATGGGGTTTGTGGGAAGGTTTGGAGGGAGGGAAGGAGAGAGGAAAATGATGTGATTGTATTATAATCTTAAAAACTAAGAAAATTTTAAAAGAAAGAGAATTGCTAATTATATTTTTTAAAAAAGAACACTTTGAAAAATTATAATTAAATTGTATTACATTGAAAACCTACAATAGGGACTGGATGTTGGTTTAATCAAGAAAGTCCCTGGGGTACAAAGAATGGAAAGGATGTGATATTTAAGAGGGTAAAAATTTCAACTATCATAAATGGAAATGAATAAGTAATGTTGAGATGATAACAAATCAAGAAATATCTTACGGCATAACCTTAAGTGCGTAGATCAATATAAAGGATAAGCACCTGGAGTTAAAACCTTCGCCCCTGAGGGGTACAGCTGCAGTGGCGGTCATAATAGGCACACAGGTCCACTGGTGATCACAATATTTTTGGTGCTACTTGATTTTTCTGACTTACGTGGAGCCTGCCCACTGCCACAGCTGACTCTGGTTGGCACCAAATACAGTCTGACCAAATAGGATCTGAACAAGCATGCTTCCCCTAAGAAATGGCAATCACTCCAAGCCTGTTATAGTCCCACTCCAGGTCGTGCCCTGTAAGCAGTTGGTTGCCACTAACCCACTTCCAGCCTCCTCCTTCCTGCATCCCATCTGAACACAAGTCTAATGGACCAATTTCTTTGTAGGTTCCTGACCCCACTCCCCACTGCAGCATCTTGCTATGATCACAGCTACTTTCTGATGCCCAAACTTCATACTTAAAATTCAGCTTCTTTGGTTTTATCTGTGGCTGGGGGATAAACTTCTAAGAGTTTTCCTTCTTACCCTCCCACCTCTCCCCGGCACTCACAGGTCTCACACTCCCAGCAGGAGTCTGTGTGGAAGAGGAGGTAGAAAGATTGTTCTTGTAGGAGGTAGTGGATGACTCCATGGAGGCAATGTCTTCCAGATGCAGCATGGCAGGATTGATGTACATATGAACTCATAGAGACTTTGACAGTACACATATCATCTGTGCAGGTTCAAACTGTCAAAAGTTCAAGACAGTCCCAGCACTGAGGAGAGGAGGCAGACACAAAGTCCCAACCCTAGCCAAGAAGCTATTTGTAATTGATAATTGCTTGGAAAGGAACTATCAGGTTTTTTTTCCAAAAGAAGTGTCACTGGGTACACTAATCACACTCCAGGGCAGGCCTGGTGCCTAGGAGTAGCTAGTCTATACACAATAGACTGTATGGTCCTTTTATGTACCTTTTTGTGTGTTTCATTCTGATATTTGTTGTCTTGTTTTATAAATTAAAGAAAGGAAGGAAGGAAGGAAGGAAGGAAGGAAGGAAGGAAGGAAGGAAAAAAGAGAGAGAGAGAGAGAGAGAGAGAGAGAGAGAGAGAGAGAGAGAGAGAGAGAGAGAAGAAAGAACATAACTGCTTCTAGGTAAGGAGGAGAAAGGTTATTGTAGATAAAAGACTAAGTAGCCAGAAGCAGAGACATCTGGGAGAGTCCAGAGTGGACATGACCAGCCTGAGCTGGGCCATGTGGAAAGAAGGAGAGGGAGTGTGAGAGGAAAGAGAGGGAAACCAGATGTAGCAGCCAGGAGGCCAAAGGTATAAAAGGGTGGGTAACCAAAATGTCTGGATTATATAGAGAAGACCCTCTTGGGGAAGGGCAGCCCAGCTCCTGAGATGGAGAGTTCAGGGTAGAGGGTGGGGTATGCCAGCCATACCCTGTAACAGGTATGGAGTGAGGGATGCTGGGGAAACTCCAGGCCAAGTCCGCTTTGATGAACTGCACCTCTTAGACATTTCATCGTACCTCAGCCACTTGTGCTGGGTTTGAAACTTTAAGTTTTATCATTGCTTCCCCTTTCCTACCTTTCCTTTCCTTCCTTCCCCTTCCCTCCCTTCTTCTCTCTTCTTCTTCTTCTTCTTCTTCTTCTTCTTCTTCTTCTTCTTCTTCTTCTTCTTCTTCTTCTTCTTCTTCTCTCTCTCTCTCTCTCTCTGTCTCTCTCTCTCTCTGTCTCTCTCTCCTCCTTATCTCCCTCCCTCTTTTTCTCACTTTGCATTTGTCTTCATTTTTTTGGTTGATTTTCAGAGAGCGAGAAAGAGAACATGAAGTTGGATTGCAGGGGGATGAGAGGATCTGGGAGGATTTGGGAGGGGAAAGTAGGATGTGACCGAAACATATTATATGAAATTTTAGAAATAACTTTGTTTATCTGTTTTGGATCAGAGCTAACAGTTTACTCTCTTTCTAGGACTTTGCCTGTTAATTTATCAGGAAAATAACAGGAATTTTCCCGTCTAAATGCTATGCTTATGTCTGTAGACCTAGTACCAAGTTGAGTGCTAGGCCATTTCAGTACATTTTTGTTAGTAAACAATTTTCTTTCTTTTCTGATTAGGACCTTTTGTCCCCTCATCAGCTGGTACCATCACCCCATTTCCTTTAGGTCAGCACCACTTTTTTTTTTTAAAGATTTTTTTCCAGTTACATAGAAATAATTTCTGTGCAGTTTTGTCTTCTCCACTCTGACTTTGACATCTGGAATTTCTTACTCTTTTTTTTTTTTTCCTCTCAGTGCCTGGTTCAACCACAAGCCACGGTAGATTGTCTTGTTTCCCTTCTGTTGCTTTATTAGAGAGTTGGAGTCCATGATGGTGGAGTGAAGGAACAGCTAAGAGCTCGCATCTTGATCCACAACCATGAGACAGAGAAAGAGAGAGTGCTGGGGATGACAGGAGTCTTTTGAAATCTCAAAACCCTCCCCAGTGACACACCTCCTCCAACAAGGCCATGCATCCTTCTCAAACAGTTCCACCAACTGGAGACCAAGTATTCAAATATAGGAGTCTATAGAGGGCCATTCTTGTTTGAACCTGCTACATAGTCATTCACCAGAGGCTTATTGAAAAAGCTCTAGCTCAGAAAGTTAAAAGGATAAACAAATCCATTTCTGAGAATCTCAATAGAGCCTCAGCTACATTTTTCCATCCATTAAATATTAATAGAAAACACAGCAAAAGCTTCCCGGAGAACTCTCATCCATTCTTTAGGAAGTTCTGTCTCATTGCAACGCAAAGGAACAAGTGCTTAACACAAGTTTGCACGCCCTTCAATGTCAAACGATGAAATGTCTAAGAGGTGCAGTTCATCAAGGTCATTGTGAGAGAAGCCAGCTGCCATCAGCACCGTTCTCTGTAACTGTAAGCTTACAAGGCTGCCTTGATAATGTTCCTTAAAATTGATACCTCAGGTCCACCAGCATAGGAATGCTCAATCATGTTTTCTCCTGTGTAATCTTCTCCAAGTGCTAATCTACAACCTACAACCAGGGACCCTCACTCGACCCTAGGCAGCCAATCTTTAAGAAGCACCATGGGCCAAAAAAGAACATAACTCAGCAATGGACATGGTCTCTATTGCTTGGGTCATAGATAAACAGGTCTACACAGTTGTAAAACACTTTGAGCTATATCCTTAAGAATGTCTGATTCTTGCTGTGTATAAATTATATTTCAGTAAAATTCTCTTTAAACGATATTAGGGTGTAGCTCAATATTTGAGTGTGGGTTTAAAACATGTGAGGTTCTCGATTTGGTTAATAGCACTAGTGGCAAGGCAAGACTCAAACACTGAATTTGATTCCAGGGACACGCATGTGCACGTACACACACACACACACACACATACACACACACACACGTCATAACCATTTTAAAACATAAACATTAAAGAGTTATACAAATATAATGTGTGGCCAAAAGCCCCCTGAAACAGTATAAGTTATTGCCATTGCTTTCAATTGCCCACCACAACTTGATGGGAAGCCCTTTTTAGTAAAATACCATACACTTTGGTCACAGGATATGGAGCAATCAAGTTGTAACAGGGTTAAAATCTTCCTTACTTACTCACTTTCTTTGGTGCCAAAAGGTAATGTATGGGTTGCTGGGGGAGAAAAAAAATCTCAACATTCTTACCCTGCAAAGTACAGTAATGACCCACTGGCAAGATATTCCCTTTAGTGCAATAGTTGCATGACAGTTACGTCACAACCAATCACTTTCTGATTAGATCTGAAGTCTGTTCCACAGGAAAGACAGGTGCCTGGCACTCTAAACCTAGTCAAGACCCTATGGACACCATAGGCTCTGGGTGGGGTGGGTACTGCTATAGTTTTGCTCATGGGCATATTGTCACACTGCCTGATAAATTACTTGTGTTGTCTATTCATTGATATACGCTATGTCCAGTCATCATCAGAGAACCTTATTACTGCCTGGTGGTGGTGAGTGCAGAAGCCCATGACTTATCAGCGTGCTGAGAATAAGTGATTGTGGAATGCACGGTCCTCAGTGAGACATCGGTATCATCCCTCCAAGGCTCAGGGAATGTCACAGAAGAGGGAACAGAAAGAATAGAAGAGCCATAAGATGGAGAAGTATGAAGCAAAAAACATGTATTCTGGACAGGACCAGGGCGCTTCAGTCACTAACTCACTACATATGTGGTTCTATCCAATGCCCACACAAGATTGACCCCATCAACATTTCATTGTATATAAGGTGTGTGTGTGTGTGTGTGTGTGTGTGTGTGTGTGTGTGTGT
Organism: Arvicanthis niloticus; assembly: GCF_011762505.2. NCBI lineage: Eukaryota > Metazoa > Chordata > Mammalia > Rodentia > Muridae > Arvicanthis > Arvicanthis niloticus. The sequence continues at coordinate 124,952,068 of NC_047658.1, read as the reverse complement.
GTGTGTATGGGGGTGCTGATCAGACCACCAGAAGAACAATTATGGAGAAGCCCCCACTGTTGCACTCAAGACTCTACCACATCTTGGAGCTGAGACCACCCTTCCCACACTGTTCCCCTCCTATCACTGAAGATGAGTGGGACAGGAGTCAGGCCACTCCTGGGAGAGACAGCACTTTTTCTAAGTGCTCCCTTTGTAGCCTCTGCACTGCAGTGCTCTCAGAACAGCACCAGAGCTGTCACTGCTGCCTGACTCTCCCCAGCCGACCCTGCCCATTCCTCCCAAAAATGTTTACCTAGTATTTCCTGACTAGATGATACCATCCTCACATCTGCTCCTCCTGAAATTCAAATGAACACAGTCACTTATAAAAAGAATAGATCAAATTAACAAGCAATACAGCAAAAGAAAAAACAAACCTCATGCACCTATTCGAACACATAAACACTCCCTGCTTACAAGCTACATGCCTGTCCATCCTCTTAAATTGATATTCACCGTGAGGTCCAAGGGAGTGAGGTTCCCCTGGAGCCACCGGCTGATCTTCAGTTTATTGAAAACTGCCTCCAGGCCTCTCACCAAACTCTACACAAAACTCAAGGCAAATGAATTAATGGCCTCTGTCACTGTCTGCTCTGAAGGGCACACTAAAAAGACTGTTGAGGGAAGAAATCAGGTCACAGAGATCATGAGGCTGAACCTTGAGGGACTGACTGTGCCTGGCTAGCTCTGGAAGCATCTCACCTGATTTAATTACTTAAAGCAACTGAGCCTATCACAGGCCTCCAAGAGGGAACACAGTGTCTGACCATGGCTTGATATCATTACGCCTTGCCAGTAAATCCTGCAGGTGTTAGTCTGAACAACAAACGCTGCTATAGTTTGGGTATAGTTTGTTTCTTAGGGATCCATATATTAGAAGTTTACCCTGTACTGGGAAACAATGAATCTATAAGTCATTGCAGGCATGCTCACAAGAGGAATTAGCTTAATTCTTCTTGGACCTCAGTCTCTCTCTGGGGTTGTTTCTCACTGAATCTATCTCGCACAAACCCCCACCGTTCTGAAGCCATCCTCAATGGGCTCCTCACCAGAACCAACATCAACATCTGCAGCATGGTTTTTGGACATAATTCCATAGTTCTCTACAACCCAGCTCCAGGTAGATTTCAGTATGGTTTACAGCAGACAGACTAACAAAAATGTTTTGTTATTATCCGTATGAGAATTGACTTTGTTACCACAGAAATAGGGCTTAAGATTGGTTCAACATAGCATAAATTCTCTTTTTCTCTCCCTTCCTCTTTTCCCCGTACCTCCCTCTCCCTCTCAGGCTTTTCAGACAGAGTCTGTGTATATAGCTCAGGAAGACCTGGAACCCACTAGGGGACCAGCCTGGCCTGGAGTTCATAAGTCTCAAGTTTCAACCTCCCAAATGATGGGATTATGAGCTCTCTCCAGGATGCCTAGCTTTTCTCTGGGTGTTTCCACCAGAAAAGCCTTGCTGTACCTAGCACTCTACTTCCCAACACCAAGACAGAAAGTGCACCAAGTGCCTTGGCTCTTGATGAGGAGTTCATGCTTCATAACTTAAAACAGCAACTTCATTGTTGGTGATTGCTTCTACAGAACAGAAGAAAAGGACTCAATTACTCAAGAGATTTGTAGAGAAACAAAATAAAAAAGAGTTGTTTAAGAGAAGGCTTCCTGGACTAGAGAGATGGCTCAGCTGTTAAAGCTAGGCTCACAACCGAAAGAAGACTCCTTCTCTGATAGGTCCTTTCTAACTACATTACAAGTGAGTCATAGTGCTCGTTCACTTCTCATAGTGCTCGTTCACTTCTCACAAGAATTAGTTTAGTGTCCTTCAATCTCAGTCTTCTAATCACTCATCTCTATCTTCAATCACAGCTAAGAATGTCCCTCCCACTCCTCATCGTCAGAGAATGTCCATGTCCTCCTATGGACACAAATGAATATTCCCATTGGGATCCACACAAGATACACTCTGCCTTTCTATTCATTTAGATGGATGGTCCATTTTCTCTCTAAATTCAGTTCCTAGAGGCACACATTCTCAAGGTGATGAGTAACAACATCCCTTTGATCTCATCTGTGTTATCCATTTCCCCATGGCTCCTGGATCAGCCTCAGCCTCAGCATTCTGACATGCCATTGTTTAACAGAACCCCAGGAAATAGGACAGAATACCAACAACCAAACTCATCAACAGCAACAAAACACTATTTCCCCCACCCCCACCCCTGCAGAGAACGTGCCTCATGTTTCCATGCACAGACCCTGAAAACTGACAATTTTGTCTCAAGCTGTCTCAAGATTTTTCTCTCTAGTGAAACTTCTTTGCCCACCAACCTTGTTCCAATCTTGTCAAAAGTAACAATGACCACAACATCGCTAAGACACCTTCCCATTCTCACTTGATGACAGCTTCCTTCTTTTAGCTTCTTAGGTCCCAAGTCTTCTCTTCTTTGTCTTACTTCCTTATTCAGTTTGTAATGTAGTCTTATTGACCTTGTCTTCAAACATATGCACAGATCACATATACCGTTTCACATTGCTGTCGCTGGTCCAAACCTTGGTCATGGTCATCTAGTCTTAGGGCCTCTTTAGTAGCCTCTTAACTGATTTTCTCACTCTTATCCTTGACTCAACAATCCTAGCATAGCAATTTATGTATGTGTACGTACATTTACGTGTGCCCATGTGTGCATGTACATGTAAAGGCTAGAAGACAGCTCCATTGCCATTCTTCAGGCACTGTTCACAAGGTTCTGTTATTGCTGTTTTGTTTGTTAGGCTAGGCTGACTAGACAACGAGCCCTGGGAATCTGTCTGTCTCCATCTTCCTGGTGCTAAGATCACAAGTACACCCACCATGCCCAGCTTTTTTATAAGCATGGGCTCTGGGGATCAAATTCACGACCTTGTGCTTCCAAGGTAAGCATTTCACTGGCTAAGTCGGCTCCTCAGACCTGCAGTGGGTTATTTGTTTACGTAAAACTCAAATCCTGTCAAATCCTTTGTGTGCAAAACTATTTAGTGACTCCAATTCCTCTCCATAAAGCTTAAAGTCTTCTACAGGGTTCAGGCACTACTCTGATGTCTTAATGGTCCATCTTCAGTCACCTCATTCCAACCACATCCGTTGCCTTTCTTTTCCTTTGGCCAACAGAACATGCTTCTTTGGGGCCTTTGCACTGATTCCTTCTCTCAGAAAGGCTCTTACCCAAGATATTCTCCCACATAGCTAGCTATCTTTGTGTTCCAGTCTCCATATTACTACACTGATAGACTCAAGATAGCCGTTGCACCCAACTCATACAGACACAACGACACTCTTGACATTAGTGGGATTGCATAGAATATAGTAGTCCTTAATTTTCTTCCATCTTTTAAAATGTTCTTAAAATGCTGTCTCAGACTTACATGAATGTCTCATTTTTAACTTCATTTATTTCAACTGCTGTATTATAGTCCACAGTGAAGGTATACTATTCCTTATTGATAATCCATTGTAATCTGTTTAATACTGCTACACAATGTTCTACATTGTCCTAAGGCCCTGTTCTACATAAATCCATATCTCTCTCTGGGATGAATACCTAAAAATGCAATTATTGGGCTAAAGTATATACATATTTCTAAATAAGATGCTGAAAATAATGCCTTCCATGAAGGCTTTGGCCATGTATGTACCCACACTTGCTCTTTACATAATCTTAGTGTTAGATAGTAGTAATTGATAAACCCATTCCTTTCTAATGAGATGAAATATCACCTTTATCATAGCCCATTTATACTGTATATTCCAGAACCATACTTGTCCCTTTGATATGTTTATATGCTGTTGATTGAAAAAAAGTACAAATACCTCTCTTTTAAAAGTTGTCTGCCAGCTATTTTTGGTTCTTGTTTGTGTTGCTTTCCATTCATTCTTGAGGATCAGATTGTTATATTCCAGACCAGTACAAACCTGGTTGGCTATTTAGGAGAGGGTACTATAAGACTTACACAATCTGGGCTCCGTAACATCTATGATACTGAACTTCATCCCCTTCATCCCCAGCCTCTGGTTTATCATTGTAGTTCCTTGGGAAAGCTAATCTACTTTCACATTCTTTAACTACATTGGGTCATGACCTATTATTGCTCCAATTATCACTAGATTCAATTTGCTAATAATCTGTTTAGGATTTCTGGCATCATTGCTCGTAGAGTAACGTTCTTGTCCTTTGTAATGTGAGCAGATTTTGAGGTCTGTGCTGCGTTCAAAATTGTGATGTTTTCCTCTTTTCTCTCTTTTCTAGAAGATACTGCATTGAGTTTGAGCTGTGTCTTTCTTTTGATGGCAGGCAGAACTCACTGGTGACTAGTGACTGGCATTTTATTTTATTATTCTCTAGAAAGCTTTGTTTTAAAGAAAAAGAGTCTATTCATGGGGAGTTTTAACTGTATAGTCAGTCCCTCCAACATAGGCAGGCCATGTGAATTACATTTCTTACAATAGTGTTATAAAAATTCTGTTTCTCTAATGATTTTTTCCACCTAAATCTTTAAACTTGATGGTATGAACTTGCCCCCATCCTTTTACTGTTATGGGGTCTGGACAGTGGTCCTCCGATGTTACTCTCAAATCACGTATCTTCACTTTTCCATCTTTGTTTCTTGACTAGACAATAAAAGGCAGAGCTTCCGGGTCTACTAAGAAGAATGGCTGGCCTGGAGGAGTCCTTGCTCAGTCCCATCCATCTTCTTCATGCAGAGTAGGGGAGCTCATGAACTCATGCTGGCATGTTAAATTTGTGAGTCTGTTTCTCAGATGCATCATGGACTTTAGACTGTACTATTGCAGTCAATTTGAACGCTGACTCAGCACCGACCTCACAGTACATCTATACCCTTAGCTGATGCTCCTCAGCTGAGATGTGGCTATACAGTTACAGCTGCGCTTCCTGGTGTCATAAGCAGCGGTGTTTCTAGTCTTCTTCTCTAGGGTGTTTTGTTTTGTTGTGGTGCAGTGATTCTCAACATATGGGTCGCCACCCCTTTGGGATCAAATGACCCTTTCACAGAGATCAAACATCAGTAATGCTGAATATCAGACATTTACATTATAGTTCATAACAATAGCAAAATTACAGTTATGAAGTAGCAACAAAATAGTTATGTGGTTGGGGGTCACCACAACGTGAGGAATTGTATTAAAGGTTGCAGCCTGAGGAAGCTTGAGAACCACTGTTCTAGTGGCTATTGCTTTAGGATAATTTCCAGGAATAAAAATAAGAAAATAGCATCTCTAATCTAACTTCTAAAGATTATATAACTGTTATGGTCAACTGAGTAGGATTTGAATGAAATGCATTGCATGTTTATTTAATATAAATAACTGTAAATATATTTGATTAGTACCATTTCCAAAACAGTGCCTTTCTAATTCGGGAATATGGCGTGTCTCTTTGGGTCTTCTAAGACTAACAGTGTGCTTCATTGTTGATTCAAACTGGATGGCATAAGGGCTCTAAGGCTAATTCACAGCCATGTCACACTTTTGTTTCCATTTGGAACTAGATGGTTTCATTGACTCTAGTCCTGGGAAAGCCCGCTGCCTGTTCACATTAATATTTCATCCAAATGCTTTAATAACATAGACTTCTAGCTGTGTATTGTCTGTTGTCTTGGATCTCTTAGGAAGACAAGCTGTGATCTATAGACAAAATAATTGGGTTTTGCCCTCTTCCTTTCAATACAGACATGTCACATTTACCCTGTGTTACTGCTTTGGCCAGCACCTCCATACCCAATGGTTCCGGTCACACTCTTACTATTTCTACAGGAGAAGAAGGTCTTTCAAAGGTTCACTAGCTCGTGATTTTACTGTAGGTTTCTAAGAAACTTACTATATAAAGTCTAGAACAGGTCCCTTCCGGACTTAGTTTTTAACGGGAGTTAAATCTTATCAATTTTTTAAAAAAAGATAACATACAATCTTACTTATTCACATCCTTTACGAATTAATCATGTCCTTATATTGAAACTTTCTTCTGTTTCTACTGTCAACTCTGCTTGGTCATAATCTATTTTAATTAACATGTGGATACTGTTTTTACATGCATGACTGACTTCAGTTGCTAGCTTTAGATAGCAATCTGTGTGTGGAGTGTTTAGTGACTTGTCCGTGGCTTCCTTTCAGCACACATCATCCTTATGTAGTCTTGACATCAGGGTAGCCCAGCTTTTTGGATCAAGTTAGGATTGTTTGTCAGCGTGTAGATCCACTGTACTAGTTTCTGTAGCAGAGGGATTTTCATTTCAGTAAAAATTTGACAGCATCATTGAAAAAAATCTAGGTGTGGTAGACTACATTTCAATCTCTCAAGTTTTATTTATCTATATACATTCTATTTCTTTTTCTATTGTTTATTCTCTTTTTACAGTTCAGTCTTCATCCCCTTCTGGTCTGCCCTCTGACTATTCCACAGTCCATACTTCCTCCTCCCATCTCCAAGAGGATGTTACATTCTATTTTTTAACTCAATTTTATGTACATTTTTTTAAAAAAAAAACTTCAGTTCATCAAAATGCTCAAATATGGTATGAGATAATGAATTAACACATGGCTATTGATGTTAACATTCTCCATCTGTGGTTAAATTATTCTTACTATCACAGTAATTTATAATCAAATGGTTTTGCTCCTTTAGATAGGCCAAAAACTATATCCATTTTCTTATTTTTCTGAAATAAACAGTATTTGTTATTTGGTAAAAGCAAAAGAGACACCATTATTGTTATTGCAAAGGGAGTGGAATTTGTCTGGAAGTTTTTTATGTTAATTTCTCGTTTGTATATTGTTGTATATTACTGTATACCACACCTGCTAAAATCAGGCTGAAGACACTATTAGGAGGTCTTCTTTGATGGGTCCAGTTCTGCCCGATGGGTGGTGAACGCATGTAAATGCACTACCTGTTTTTAACTGTTTTTCTCAATGTTCTAGGCACAGAGCCTCATAATTACAAAAATTACATATGGAAATACATTTAGTTTCTTAGCTGTTATTCAAATTCCTCAAATCTTAACTATTTACTCAATCTGCTAATTTCTAAAGTCCTGTATCTTAGCATAGCTACTGTATAACTGATTATATAGAGTAGATAACTCCCTTATATGTGAGTTATGCTTTTAGTGTGACGTTTAGCGTAGTAAGTATTGGTGAGCTGCACACATCAGCATTAAATATTTGCATGTGACCTTTCATTTGCCATTGAGTTTATTCTGGTTGCAATTACTATTATGAAAGTTCCCTTCTTGTTTGAACTCATTTAGTAATTTTTAGGTGTGACATTTAATGATGGCATGTAACTTCTGTGTTCGTTTTATAATTACTGAAATTCTTGGTGGACTCCTGACTCTCCTTGGCACTTTAATAATGGTTTTCTTCTGGTATTCATCGTGCCATCTCATCCTTTGTATGGCATTCACTGTTTCCAAACAGTTAATGATCCCAGTCAGTGCTCTGGATGGGCGATGCATTCCAAACACGCCTGTGTTTTCTGATTTCCTAAGTCTACTTTAGGTGACCTGGAGAGAGAAGCAGTACAGAGAGTGAGTACATTGGGTTCCAAGAACAGTTTGTTGTCTGGAACCAGGGCAAACACTTTTGTCGGTTACTAACAACCATCTAAAGACAGCCCAGATCTCTTCCCCAAATCCCAGCCACAGTGGGCATCTGGGCAGTGCCCATCTGGGCAGCCACTCCTCTGCTGCTGAGCACCTGCCCAGGTGTGTCAGGTGATACTAACTCACTTTCACCAGAGCATGGTTCTCCAACCAGTCACACGGTTAGACCAGGGATGTTTGCTTCCTCTTCCTCTTCAAAACCCCGGCATCCTCAGTGCCTTTTCTGCTCCCGTCTACCTTGTCTCTGACTGCTAGTGTATGGTATTTAAAGTCTGTTCCTGGGGCTGGAGAGACGGCTCAGCGATTAAGAGCACTGGCTGTTCTTCCAGGGGTCCTGAGTTCAATTCCCAGCAACCACATGGTGGCTCACAAACATCTATAATGAGTTCTGATGTCCTTTTCTGGAATCCATGTGTACATACTGAGTACTCATATCAATAAAATCCTGTTCCTTAAATCCTATCCAAGTACACATGCCCACACAAAGATCATCACAATTGTAGAAGCATATATAGTTATATTTATTAGATCAGAGATTCTCAGCCAGGTATAAAGTTTACCCCCAGTCTAGAGCATTTTTAGTTGTCACAACTGGGAAATAAACATGTAGTGGCAGAGACCTGGGATGCTCTGACAATCTACAGAGCAGCCGCTACCCAGAGATTACCTAACCCAAATTTTTATAGCCTCGATGCTGATCAACTCTAAATGAGATGCTCTGAAGGAGTTGTTGAATGTATCAACTGTGAAAACAACATTGTAGTTGAGTATTTCAAAGTTTTAATTGGTTATAGCTGCATATTTAAGAGTTTAAAAATAAACATAAACTTGCTTGGTGAGTTAGGATCTGAAATTCTCAAAATAATGGAGAACAGCAAATACTATTAAATCTAGAAAAATTTTAACATTTTTCAAGCTGGGAAATAAGTTACATAGATGTTCATTATATTAGTTTTTAGTTGTCTTTTTTTTTTCATTTTGTTTTTGTCTTTTAAGATGGGATCCTATCTACTATGTAGTCCAGGATAGCATAGCAATCTTGATCTCCTACCTCAGTCTCCCCCAAGTGCTAGTATAAGTGTGTGCCACCACACTCAGCCTTAGTTTTTTACTGTTTGAATTTGAAATATAATTTGAAATTATATGTAATATAGTCAAAATAGTTCAAATAACTCTTTAAAATAAGACATTGTAGGATATTTTCAGTTTATCTCTTGATAATATAAAATTTAAAAATTATATAATTTCAATGATTTTATTAAATGGTTGGGTTTGAGATTTGACATCAGACACAGTCTATATCAATTTCTCTGCCAGTAACTAGATAAGCAGGGAAAAAACACTGTGGTAAAGGGAAGGCATTCTATAAAGTACACTATGAGACGTGGCCTATCTAGCCAGAGCAACTGGGGTATTACATAGCTAGAAATAGGACTAGATTATGAATACTTCAAACTTACTCAGAAAACAGAAGATTTGCCATAAAGCAGCATGGCCCGTTGTAGTTTAATGAGAGATTGATTTTGTGGAAGTAGTTTGCATGAATATTCTAGGGTAAAAATATCATTCAAAATGATCCTATTAGGTTTAAATTAACCATGATATTATATTAAGAGGGAATGCTTGTGATGTGTTTTTCTCATATAACTAATTCTTGAGATTCTGAAGACAATGGGAGAAACTGGAAGTAACGTACATAAGAACCAGATGCAGAGGAGAGACTAGCCTTGGCCACAAGGGCGTGAGGTGAAGGCAGATGTGTGTGGGGGTTGGTCTGCAGGCTTTGGATGGCAGGAAGGTAAGATGACTGTAAGTCTGAGGACAGTGGGCAGTCAGGATGGTAGAGGAAGGCTATCTAGTGAGATAGTACCAGAGAGCAAGCAACAAAGTGGGACTGCTACCAGTTTGAGGTTTTAGCTGGTGAATTCATAAAGATCTCTACTCATGCAGCTTGAGTGGTCCCATCTAGTGACATGGACATGCTCAAATGGAGGCATAGGGAAGAGACTGAGGAGTTCTAAGTCTTCTGAGTTTGATGGACAGAGGAGAGAGAGGAAACATGGCTGTATTTGCTAAGGACAAAAAAAAAAAAAAAACTTCTTGGAAAAAAAAGTAAATAAACTGAACAAGATTGAATCGGTGAATCAGCTCTCTGAGTCACTGGAAACAATTATCTTTGTGAATTACCTGAACAATCAAATGGACATAAAAGGTCACGGTCAAAAATCGGCTCTCTGAAATGGAGACTTCAGTTGGAGAAATTTCTGGAGATGAAAACACCCAGGATGTAAGCACAGGACTAACTGGCTGACTTAAGTGAGCATAGGCAGGAAGTCACAGGAAACCCTGGGTCATCCTGATGACCTGATCCTCCATCTCCTGCTTAACAGCCCCTTTACTAAGAGTGAATGAGTGCTTTGCAGGGGTGAGAATGATGACACTCATGTGGCCAGTCACATTTCTCATAGAATGCTCTGGTTAGGTGGGCTACAGGGTCCTTAGAAACAAGCAGATGGCAGGGGTCCCCTACTGCTTGAGAGAGCATAAGGAAGAAATGAGGGAGCTGGCATTACACATGGTGGTGCCTTAAGAACAACCCTGGCTGATTTTCACATCCTGTACTCTGCACACACTGGAGGACAGTTAATAACCTAGAGTCAGCCAGACACTATGAATTTGTCATAATCAGTTGTTTTATTAATACCACAAAGAATCCCATGTATTTCAGAAAGGATTACTCAACAGGAGCTGAAAGCCAGACCTAACCTCCAGCTGAATGAGGACAGATTCCTTTGCCACTCAGTGGCTGTCCAATAGTAGAAAGGTCAGTCTGTCCCTGCTAAATTATGGACAACATAAGTAGATTTATGTCTTCCTGTGGCTGCTCAGGACAGATGTAGCCACACCCAAATCAGAAGTGCCCATTTAGCCATGAAGATATAAACATTAAAACATCAATAATTGCTGCTCTCCCAACTTTCTTTTACCACCGAGTTCTGAGTTCACTGCCAAAGATGATCAGAATGCTCTCTGCATGATCAGGGAGATCTCTTTGGAAGAAGGGCCTTTTGCTGGCTCTTGAGTGCAGAGCAGAAGTCTCAAGGAAAGACCTGGAAGTACATTCCAAATAGAGCATCAGAATTATGAACCCAGTTCTGAGAAACCATTAAAAAAATATTTATAAAAACTGGAGCCAGTATCTGGCACAGGGTTCACTAACAGGCAGAGGAAGACCATATCCAAATGATTGGCAATGGATGTGATAAATACTGAAAATCCATGGGACTGTAGTAGGTGTTTAGTTAGAAGCTAATAGGAATCAAGGTGACACCCGTCTGTGTTCTGTGCACCGGGAGAGCTAGGCTGGCACCAGCTGCCATTACAGAAGAGAAAGGAGTTTTCAAGCAGGGGACATAGTGTGGTTTTGTGTGGGTCCATGTTCCACCCACCTCAAGGCACTGCTGTTAGGAAGGCAAAACTCAAGGAGTTTGACTGCTCTTATCCAGTGCCACTAGGCAGGTGTCAGACTGTAGGGAAGCACCAAGACACTGCTCTGGGGGTAGGAAGCAGTCTGAGGAGTGGGAAACCTGGAGCTGGTTCAGGGGGTCCCAGGGACTGCGACAAGGCAGGGAGCATGGGGCTCTCAGACTCTTGGAGATCTAGGAGCCCCTGTGGAAGAGGCAAGAACAGCGTGGAGGTTTGGGGGGACTGAGGGCTAGGTCAACATCTAGCCCGGAGCCAGGGGAAAGGAGTAGCTCCGGCTTGTCCGAGCAGGGATTGTTCTTAGGTTGGCAGCGGTTGTCTGGGAGAACAGAGATGCCTTCTCCTACAGGAGAATTAATCTGTGGCTTTTGTAAGCAGAGGCCTTCTACAGGTTCCTCATGGCTGTGGTAGATGAAAGAGACAGTCCATGGTTCCAAACTATTTATTGACTGTTCATGGCTGAAAAATAGATGCATACCTACTTCTCAGAATCTGACCCAAAATTAAATACCTTTTACAGGGAAGAATGTCTTGGAAGGGAAGTTTATTGGCTAAGCCCTCAGGGCCTCTAGGTACCTCATTAGCATTTCTAGGCCTAGTGACCACAGGTCATGTTTCCTTATGTGGGTAGAATGGCCCGAGTCGAGTAGTAGGCCAGGAATCTGGCAGGGAGCAGAAAGTTACCTAAGTCGCAGGTGTGTGCTGGGTCTCAACCCACTCTACCCACCAAGCTTCCTGGCATGATTTTACAGTCTTACAGTTTTACACTGCCCAGTGTTAAGCAGGTTTAGTTAAGCATCAAAATTAAAAATATGAATGAGACTATGAAAATTAAAAACTTTTGCTTTGTTAAAAATTCTGAGAAGATGAAATGACAGGCTACACTGGGGGGGGGGGGGGGGAAGCCCATATCCCATAAATATTCTGTATCTAAGGGATATCAAGAGCTGTCAAAGGTTAGCAAACAAACAACCTAATTAGAACTCGTGCAGATTTTTTTTCATCAAAAACACAAGCTGACATGTCACCGAGGAGGAGATTGTGGCAAATGGGGCGTGTGGAAATTTGTTCAACGTCCTGGACCTTAAGAAAGTGAAAATGAACTCACCAGAAACCCATTAAGCTAAGAAAAGGCGATGAAAACAGCAAGTGCTGGTGAGAAAGCAGAGAAATGAGAGCAGGTACTGGATGCAGTGGGGACAAGGCTCTAAAAGACCGGAAGAAAACTCCACATCGAACGCTACTTCCTTTACAATGCTGAAGTCACAGCCCGGGTTCCAAGTGATGAGGAAGTGGCAGGTGAGCCAGCAGAGGTTTAGAGCAGCCATGGAGGGAAGAGGGCATTGAGTGGGAACCGCATAATGCCCACATTTCTAGACCTCATTATACCGCCTACAACGCTGCCCCAGAGGATTCTGTACCGTGATTAGAATGTCCGGTGGTATCTGTGCTGTCCACTCTCAGAGCCCTCGCCCACCTGTGACTAGGGGTATTGGAAGTGTGATGAATGTCACAGAGGGAGTGACTTTTATCACGTGCAATTCAAATTTCGATAGCCATACATTGTTAGCAGGTTTTCTGTCAGTAAATGAAGATAACGGATACACACAGTAGGCTATAAATTTTCTTGTTCCTATTCATTTATTTTGTTTAAGATTTAATTTTTTTAATTTTATGTGTATGAGAGCTTTCTCTACGTTTAGGTCTGCACTCTACATGCACACAAAGTGCCCAGAAGAAGGTGTTGGAGTCTCTGGCACTGGGGTTGTGGTGTGCCTCGAAGCAAATATGTGTCTTCTGTTAAGAGCTCTTAACAGCTGAGCCATTCCTTCAGCTCCTTTTCGTTTCTTTTTTAATTAGCATATGAAGTATTAGGCTTTACTATGACATTTCCAAACAATATCTGAGTTGATTCTCCTCCCCCTGCCCACCCTGTCAACCCTGTCATAGTCCACCCTTATACTACCCCCAAGCCTGATTTCCCTCCACCCTGTATGTCTCTTGTCCACCCTGTTCCCTGTCCACCTTGTCCCTATGTACCCCCCACCCACCCCCTAGCCTCCTTTCCACTCTCAAGTCATATGTGCCCTTTTGCCCTCCCCTTTTCAATGCCTCCCCCACTTTTAGTCTCCTTTCTTGTTTCTTAGCCTTTACCTGAACTCAGCCCATTTACACACACATATTCATTAAGTACTGGATTCATATGTGAGAGAGAACATGTGCTTCTTGTCTTTCTGAGTCTGTTTCCTCATTTAATATGATACTCTGAAATTCTATACATTTTCCTTCAAATTTTATAATCTTGTTTTTCTTATAACTAGTAGTCATTTTGATTATATACTTATTTGTCAATGGACATCCAGGCTGGTCCCATTTACTTACTATTGTGAACAGAGAAGCAACAGATACGGATGCAAACCTGTCTCTATGGTAGGATATTGAAAGACCATACATTTTCAAACACAATATGGTCCTTTTGGGTAGCTGGTAAAGATCCAGGTCTAAAATTTAAGAACATAATTTTCCTCCCTGTGCTGTTCATAATTCAGTAATTCATTGTAAAAGTCCTTCGCCCTGAAATCTGAAATAGCCAGCCTTCTGACCAGACTTCTGACCAGTCTTCTATCATTATTTCCAACTCTCCAATCTGCTTCATTAAACTTATATATCAAACAATTTGGCAGTCCACAATGTCAACTGGATGCAGCCTAAAATCATCTGGAAAGAGATAATGAAGGAATCTCTGCATTGGGGTTGGCCTGTGGACATGGTCTTTGAGGGATTTTCTTGGATGAGTTCACTGGAGTAAGAACATCCACCCTGAATGTGGGCAGTACCATTTCCTGGACTGGGCTCTGAAGGGTGTCAGACTAGACAAAGCTAGCTGAGTACCTAGCAAGCAAGCAAGCAAACAAGGGCCCATGAGTTTGTTCACTCTTTGCTCTTGGCTGTGAAAGTGACACTGTCAGTTCCTGCCTTGATAATGTTGTGTCCCCACAATGGTGGGCTCTCACCTCCCTGAGTTGTCCTTTGTCAGGGTATTTTATCGCAGCAGCAGAAATGAAACAACAACAGACATAAACAACTGCAGCCTAGGATCGGTGCCTGCTGCAGTGTAGGTACTTAACACCCTCTGAAGGGCATCATGCTGATGGCTTACATTTTAGCATGTCAGCACTGCTGGGAGGTTTTGCAGGGTAAGGTCTAGAGGGAGGAAGCTTCGTCACTGGAGACATGCCCTTGAAGGGAATTATGGGACTCCGGACTCTGGTTGTTTGTTTGTTGTTGTTTTTATTCTCTCTCTCATTGCTCCCTGGCTCATGAAGTGGGTGACTTTTTCCTTCAATACACCTCCTACCCCTGTGCTGCTTGTTAGAAGTCCACAGCAATGGAGCTACCTACCTGCACTAGAACCTCCAAAGCCATAGGCCAAAATCAATCTCTCTCTCTCTCTCTCTCTCTCTCTCTCTCTCTCTCTCTCTCTCTCTCTCCCTCTGTGTGTGTGTGTGTGTGTGTGTGTGTGTGTGTGTGTGTGTGTGTCTCCCCTTCATTATTAAGACAGTCTCTGTGAATTCACAATCCTCCTGCCTCTGGAACCCTGGCATTATAGGCATGTGCCAGCATATACAACATTAGCCTGATCTCGTTTAAGCTAAGTATAAAAGATGTTTCTTTTATAGTGATACAGCACCTAAAAGACCTCTATCACTAGGAAGGACCACCCTACCTGAAGTCCAACTTCAGGATTCATACCTGCTTTTCTCCAAGGCCCTGTTCCAGTTCCTTTAGGTCCTAATCAGCCATATAACCGTCAAGAACACAGAGGACTTATGAGGATATGATAATATATGACCCAGAGAGTCTGGATGGACAAACACTCCCACTTCAAATGCTACAGTAACTTACCAGAGGACACGTTCTGTTGTCCCTCTATTGCAGCAATTCTCAACCTCTGACTCATTCAGGGGTCAAATGACCCCCTTTTCAAAGGGGTCACCTAAGACCATCAGAAAACACAGATATTTATACTACTATTCATAACAGTAGCACTGAAAATAATTTTATGGTGGTGCCGGGGGACACCACAACATGAGGAACATGTTCTAAAGTGTCACAGCATTAGGAAGTTGACAACCACTGCTCTAGCACACTTTCACCAGAAACCTAAACCTACCAGTAAAAGCTGCTATGCTGGCACACTCTAGAAGATTCTCTACCACTTAACAATTGCTGACTACAGTGCTGACTAAAGAAGTTGACTAAAGAAGGGCTACGGCTTCCTGACACGGGACAGGTTAAAGCAGTCTTGGAAATGGAGATCTTAGGGATAAGAAGCATGTGTCCACATATTGTCTTCCCAGAGATGCTTCTCCGAGGGCCAGCGGCACCTGGCCTTTTCCCTGTAATTGGAGAGCTTGGCTGATGCCCCTCAAGTGTTTTTCTGATAGGGAGAGCAGCTTAGTGGAGCCTTTCAAAGATAGCTTGCACATTAAAAATTGATGTAGCACTTTAAAGTTTAATATTTAAACAAAATGCTCAGTGTTTACTGGTATTGCACATTTTCATGGGTTTAAAAAGTTGGAGGAAAACTTTAGGGCTGGGAAAGAACCAAAACCACTTTAATATTTAAGGTGTTCCTAAAAAGTCAATTCAGATTCTTTGGCTTTTGTCTATTCTATATAATGGGCTTTCCTCGGCCTGGAGACGGTATTTAAGTTGGGAGGGCTGCCTGCACTCCCTTCCCGTAGCCCCTGGTGTTGGATGAATCCCAGTTCCCTGCCTCTACACTAGTGATTCCCCACCTTTATCTCCACAAAACCTTTGAGGATTGTCGTTAACTGTAAGTGATAGTAGAAAAATTCAATTATTTTAAAAATTCATGCACATTAAACAAAGTTCTTTGTGACGGCGGAATAAAATGTGAACAGCAAAGACAAAAACTGACCAAATCATCAAAGCGAGGCCATCTAATAGACAAGGGGAAGGATGGAGGTGGTGTAGGAGAAGGATGAAATGTCTGTCATTACATAGCCTAGCTGGAGGCAGGTGGGAGTCCCAGGAACTGAACCAGTGTGAGCTAAAAATGAATGCGGCTAACTCATTAATGCCAACTCATTGCAGTCCGTTGGCGCCTTCTGGGGGTCAGTTACCTCAGGACAGAACGTCAGACTCTACAAACTTGTTTCCATTTGAGCATCAGTTAAGGCTCCAAAAGTCAGGAAGCAAAGGCTCACCCTGACTCAGAATGAAGAAGACTGGTTCAAAGACTGTCTCTGTGCCACAGAAGTGACAGAGGCTGGATCAATTAAATAGGCTCTAATAGGTTAAGCTGGGATCATAGTTCTGTCCCTCGTATACTAATTTAAGAACAAAAACAAGCAAACCAGTTCAGCAACATTTTTTTAGTTGTCCTGAAGGGTGGTTGTGTCTCGTTAGGGTTTTACTGCTATGAACAGCCACCACCAAGGCAAGTCTTATACAAGACAACATTTAATTGTGCTGGCTTACAGGTTCAGAGGTTCAGTCCGTCATCATCAAGGTGGAAGCAGGGCAGCATCTAGGCAGGCATGATGCAGGCAGAGCTGAGAGTTCTATATCTTCATCTGAAGGCAGCTAGTGGAAGACTGACTTCCAGGCAGCTAGGGTGAGGGTCTTAAGCCCATGCCCACAGTGGCACACCAACTCCAACAAAGCCACACCTTCTAATCGTGCCACTCCCTGGGTCAAGCATATACAAACCATCACAAGATGCTATGCAGACAGACAGCTCACCCTTCTTGTAGTTACATTCTGTTGGGACTTGGATATAAACAACCTGTGACAAGGGCTATGAAGACAAGCTTGTGTACGACCAGAGACATGCCAGGGGTTATGTTATAAATTAATGTGCTTATGCTTCAAATGAATGAGACTCAAACTACGATTTATTTATTAATAAAATAAATATTTTAGGCTCTGTGCAATTACCGGGGTATTACTCTAATCTAATTCTCTAATACTGGACTCGCTATTTCTCCAACAGTGCTCCTCAAATACTTGCTGTTCGAATCTTCTGGATTGTTTCTGATCTAGCAGTCTGGCATCTAGGAGAGGCATTTCACTTGGGCAAGTGTTGCTGGTCCATCATGATTAATGGAGATTTCCTGCCTTCTCCATCCTCTCCTCCTCCGAGCTCCTTTTCCCTTTTTCCTTCTCCCTCTCCTTGTGGTCCCTACCTTTGATCCTCCCAGTCCTGGTAACTCAAACTCTACCTCTTTCTTCACCCCACCCTGACAGTTATTGGCCATGGCCAGTTTTATTTA
Organism: Arvicanthis niloticus; assembly: GCF_011762505.2. Lineage (NCBI taxonomy): Eukaryota > Metazoa > Chordata > Mammalia > Rodentia > Muridae > Arvicanthis > Arvicanthis niloticus. The sequence goes on along the minus strand of NC_047658.1, from coordinate 124,934,582 downwards.
ACCAATAGTACCTCAAATGCACCTGTTTTTGTATGTTGGGGATGAAAAGTTCATAGCTTTCATAAAGATTATTAAGTTGATTCTGTCATCTCAGTTGATTATATATTTTCTGATCCTCTCTTTCCAGTCCATGGGAAGATGGTATTTCACTGCCTTTAGAGATAGGTGTGGTCATGTGACTTGCTGAGCTCCTTTATGTGAAAAAAAATATATACATACATATATATGTATGTACACACACACACACACATCTACAGTCGAGGTTTGATTTGAATCCATGGCTCTTCAAGATAGAAGCTTTTAGGGAGAGCCCATTCTTCACGTCCCTCTGTTGTAGTAGCTGGCAACACTTAAAAAAGTGGTAACCCCATCGCTTCTAACACCCAAGGCTCATAAATCACTTTCTCTCTTTCAACTGAAAATGGATATGTACTGGTGAAAGAAAAAAGTGAAGTTTGGGGCCTGGGGTGTAGATGAATGCTAGAACAAATGCTTAGCATGCAGGAAGCCCTGGGTTTTATCTCCAGCACCACAAAAATAAATCAAGTTAGATGCCTTACCTTATGGAAACCTTGAGGCTTCCTCTGTAATCACAAAATCACAATTCAATCGCCTCTCAAAAGTTTAGAATCACTTAGTTAAATGAAAGAAATATCAATGAGCAATAATGTCCACGGATGTTTTTTCTCACATTGATGAGGGCACTAAATTGGTTATGTAATATATCAATCATCTGAGTAAAACATCCCCTTATTGATGCAAAATATGAATTATTATATCCCTTCCTGTATTCTTCTTACAAAGGAAAATGAAATGTACACAAGTGCCCAGGAGCTTCCAGGAAAATAGGGTGTGAATATAAACAACCCAGAGAAGGAAAGAATTCTTTGGAGAAATCAGACCATGTCTCTGTTTGTCCTGATGAGTTTGCTTATGCCTGGGACATTCTAATAACTGTCTCATTATATTCCTTAGCTCAAGAGACTCCTCCTGATCATTATTGTGTGACTATTCCCAGAGAGACAAGAACAAATACCTACCAATTCACCTCAGATGGGAAACTGATTACAGACCAAGGAAACAATTCCACAAAGTCTAGCTTAGTGAACCGAGGAGTTTATTGACAGTTCTTAGAAGAGTATGGATGGGAGGTCATGTAAAGGAAACAGAAGGGTCAAAGGCAGCTGAATCACAGAAAAGCCCACCCCGGGTGGGTGATTATTTAACAAAAGCTGCATCCCTGTTGCTGCCTGCATGACTAGCAGGTAGCCAGGATGATGGAGGCCTCATCAATTGTCTACTGTGTAAACTTGCTGAGGGGCCTGTGAATCTTGTAAATTTCAGCAACTTCCTGGGTCTTGTGAGGCTTATTCCTGGCTGAGTTTCTGCTCCTCTCGTCAGGGACTGTTTCAACATGGAGGGAATTACTGCACAGATGCATAGACAAGGTTTAATTAAACAAGGTTTCGCTCCTAAAATGTCATTTGGACATATCACAATGTTTATTATTTAAAATTAATACATTAGAATGTCTTACAAAGAAACAAATAGAAATTCTAGACATGAAAATACAAGAATATAAATGGATAATTCACTTTATGTACCTCATAGCAGATGAAGCACTGTAAAGGAAGGAACTGTAAAATTGAATACAGGTCTATAGAAACAGTTCAACAGGGAGCACAAGAAGGAGTTGGGAGGAGTAGAATAGAACTTTTGAGATCTGAGGAAAAACTTGGATGCCAAAAGAAAAAAGTGAGAGGAAATGGAAATAGTAGTAATTTTTGAAGAGATTATGAGTAATAATTTTCTATATTAATTAAATGCATAAAACAGAATAAACAAAGATCAAGTCTTGACAAGATAATAAATAAAACAATATTCAAAGATGATGGCAAACTAAAGACCCCTTTAAATCTACAAAGGCTGAGGGAGACCCTCACAGTGCTTTCTCTGCAAGAAGCTGTTATTATGCCAGAGGGGAACCTCATCTATAGAAGTTAAAAATATTCCTGATACTATGTGGATACATTCAAAAGATGTTTTATAACCTTCTGTCTTAGTTTCCTTTCGTTTGCTGTGGCAATACATTTTCACCAAAAGCAACATGGGGAGAAACGGGTTTATTTGCCTTACATGTTTCTGTCACTGTCCCTCGCAAACAGAAGCCAGGGCAGGAATTCAGGGCAGGAACCTGGAGGCAGACACTGAAGCAGAGATCACAGAGGAACACCACTTACAGGTTTTCTCCTCAGTACCTTTTTTTTTGCTACTTCCAAGGATAACCTACCTAGGAGAGCAGTACCACCCACCGTGGGCCAGGCCCTCAACATCAGTCATTAATCAAGAACCCCTCGTTGATTAATGAGGCTAATTGAAGCAGGCTTTTTCCTCAATGAAGTTTTCCTCTTCAGATGACTTCCTATCAACTTGACAAAAAACTAATCAGCACACTTTCCTTTTAGTCTCATTATTTAATTGATATTAATTACTTAAAACAATAAAAAACCAATAACCTGTTAAGTATCCTATTCTAGGTTATGAGTGTTACCCAGTGAAGGAGAGAACTGTCCTTCTTGATTTCATCTCCCAAATTAAACATTTATATTGACTTTCCTATATAAACTATCTCAAGGTGACCAGATAACTGAAAAGAGGAAGCTTCTCTTTCCATTAAGCAGTGATCAGTTTTGTTGTAAAAAAAGAAAGAATTTAGACAACTACAACAATGGTGGCTTGCCAAACAGAAAAGAAACAAGCGCTCTACCCCTTTATACACAGACCCACCACACCTGTGATTATACTTGTCAAATACAGTTTAAACCAAGCCTGGTAAACGCTACAGGACTGACAGACTTGATCTTCATACAAGTTTACAGAGAATGTGGAGGACAGAATATTATATATGACCTTTGTTTGAAAAAACAAACTTAGGTTTTTTTTCCTTTAGAAAGGGAGAGAGAGACAGAAAGCTGCTTTTTATTTTTTTATGCCTTATTCCAGGATGATAAATACTGAATATGCTGTATGCTGGTGATGGGCGTTGGACATAGCAGAACTGAACTAGTGTTGGAACTGAACTAGTGTCCCTGAGGTAGCACAGTATCTCCCCAGTGCCTCCAGGACAAAGGTACAAGACAATGTGTAAGTAATTACAAGAAGACAGCTCCAGGGAGAGAGAGGCCACACTAGCTTCCCACCACTCACCTGAACCTGCCACAGAAAGGCTGCTGAGGTATGCCTTGCTCAAAGAACCGGAAACCTATTCTTGATTCTCCAGCCAGCCTCAACCCCAAACAACTGTGTCTCATTTCCAATAGGGCTACAGTGACTAGAACTTGTTAGAAACTCTTCTTTTCTCTAACAAGTAACATTTAAAGCTAGTGCTTCGAGGTTCTCTGCGATGAGGTGACCATACCATCTACTTAACAGGAAAATGAAAATACAGAGTGATGACTGCATACTCTCTTAACTAAGTGGATGACTTTCACATTAGTAAAGTTTGTTCTTATATCTCAGCTTTCTAGTATAACTTAAAAGGAGGGAGGGTCATTATTGTCTTTTAAAAAAACCCAACAAAATAAAATTCACCAATAGATGAAAATATATGTCTTCCATAAATGTCTTCAAGAGAAGCTGAGAGCAGCTGCAGCCTTTAGCACACTGGCTGATCCAGTCCAATCCATCCACCATAACTGATTTAATATGAGCGTATAATTAGTACTGTTGATCACTATCTGGTGCCAGATATCCCAAATGCCCCACCCTCATGCTAATTAATCTTGAAAACTTTCCAAGCTTCCCCTTTTCCTGCCTGCCTCTGTTTCCTGCATCGGTGAACACGTAGCAGCATTTTTTTTTTTTCAAACAAATCTAACAACAATGGCACCACTAGGTCTTGCACACAGTTGGTACTCAGTAAATGTTTGTTTATTCAAATCACTGCTCCCTCATCACAATGATTCTCATTAGAATGGAAAACCCACAGCCAAGATCAAGGCTCGGGTCACTAACTGGCAATTGACTTTAGAGTGACTTGTGTTCAAATTGTTAGTGAAAACTAATTTTTAGGAAAACCCAAGTAATCATTACAGAATGATTTTCTGGTAGACCCTGAGACATAAAACTCCATACCATTAAGGATGTATTTATATGCCACTGGTTTAAATGAAAGTAGTAGAGTTACATGCAGAATGATAAGGACTAGAGTGCCATGATGTCTTTAACTAGCTTCCAGACATTTCAGTAACAAAAATATGTATGAAGACAATGCTTACATTTTATAAGATACACTGCTGTATTTCCTATCAAAGATAAAGTAGCTATTCCAAGCTGTTCATTATTGATATCCATAATTTCACTATTGAATTGAGTCACACCCCATCAACCAACAAGCATGACAATAAAAGACCATGAGATGACATAGTCTCTAAAGGAAAGATAAGATAATTTCAGCTAAAATGTTGGAGCAAGAAGTTTGTGCCCGTGTGTGTGTGTGTGTGTGTGTGTGTGTGTGTGTGTGTGTGTGTTAAGAGAGTGTATAAATATTAAAATATTTTTTGTTTCTTCTTCTTCTTTTTTTTTATTAGATATTTTATTTACACTTCAGATGGCATTCCCTATCCCCATTCCCCCCCACCCTCCTTAGGAAACCCCTATCCCATGCCCCCTTTTCCTTTTCGCATTTATACATTTTTTAAAATAATGTTAATCATAGGCTTTATAAGTTTGGAATTGTTCAATCAGAGGTGTAACCCACTGACCAACCTAGATATAACAACTATCTTTGACTGGTGGAGATACATGAATATCTGCCTCCCTGTCTCCCCCCTCTTTCTCTCTTTCATCACCTAGCTTCTCCTCTCCTTCTTCTCCTCCTCTTCTTACTCCTTTTCTATATTAAAATATTTTTGAAAAAAGTATCAACATTTTTTCTAATTATTCCTAGGTTTTAAAATATATACATTTGGGCCCTAGAGAGATGGCTCAGCCATTAAAGGCTAGGCTTACAACCAAAATAAATGGATAGGTAGGTAGGTAGGTAGATAGATAGATAGATAGATAGATAGATAGATAGATAGATAGATAGATAGATAGATAGATGAGAGAGGAAGAAAGTAAGGGAGAAAAAGAGGGAGGGAGGGAGGGAGGGAGGGAGAAGAGGGGGAGAGAGAGAGGAACAGAGAAAGAGACAGAAAGAGAGAGTGCTTGGGACCATAAAAGGCTCTTGTCTCCAAGTCTAATAGTTAACGTGAGTTAGGGGCTGGAGAGTGGTTAAGATCACTTGCTACTCTTCCATGACAGCTCACAATCATCTGTAATTCCAGTTCCAGGAGATCTGACACCTGTTCTGGCCTCTGAGGACATCAATCATGCATGTTGCATACAGACATACAAACAGGCAAAATACCATACACATGATTTTTCTAAGTTTATACTTAAACTGAACAGTGTTGAAGATGAGGCCTGTTTCTCCTTGTTGCATGTGACAAGATGCAAGAGGGAGCAGAAAATTAAGAAAGAATTATGTCCCAAAGGAAAACCAGAGCTTAAAGATTCAGATATTTCTCACCTTGCTTATCTAGATCAAGAGAAATAAGACTAATCAAGAGAAATAAGATATTTTAGAGAGAACATCACAGTCAGGGCAGGACAACCATACACTTGAGCAGTAGTTCCCAGCACAACCTTCCTAATGCTGAGACCCTTTCTTATAGTTCCTCATGTTGTGATGACCCCCAGCCATAAAATTACTTTCGTTGCTACTTTGTAACTGTAATTTTGCTACTGTTATGAGTCGTTATGTGAATACTTTTGGAGACAGAGACTTGCTGAAGGGTATCAACAATCCACGCCTTGAGAACTGCTGCTCTAGATCATGTGTTGTGATTTAGGGGTCCACTCATTCATCTCAGCAGAAGCCAAAACTAGAGAAGGCATTACACCAAACATTACATTACACCAAACATTGCCAGCTATGACAGAAAGGGTCTGAAATGGGAAGCAATGAAGGCTGTGGCGCTTCTAGGTTCCAAGCCAATAGCAGCAGCTAGCTGTGAACATGCATTAGCCTATAGGAAGAGCTTGCTGGTACTACCATTGCCACCCTGGGCCCAAGGTCATGGGGTCAGAGGTGGAAGTTACTGACCCAGTGGTTCTGGAAGACAAGATCAGTCCTATGGCCTGGGATTGACAGAGTTTGCAGCTTTAAAATCCAGTGGAATGCTCCAGTAACAATTGGGATTCACTTAAAAACTGTGCCCATTTCTTCCCTCCAGTTTCGTCTTTTTAAAGTGAGCCATTCTATCCTCTGACTATCCCATCATAGTACTTTGGAGGCTGAGACTTCATTTCAGGGGTTCACAGCTAGGCAGGAAGTCAGTTTCTAGGTGAATCACAAAACCAGTCTCATGCATACTTCATTTATATAATATAATGCATGACATAATAAATGTAATACAATGTATTACTTAAAATGTAATACATGAAATCCTGCTACTTGGATTGATTCAGACTTTAAGTTAGAACATTAGGATAGAACTAACCCATGTTTCATACTTAAGATGGCCTACCATTTAAAGGACATGAACTTTGAGTCACCAAAGCAATGGGCATTTGCTAGCCAACCCCTTCTCACTCTATTGATGCCATTGGAGGAAAAAAAGCCCACTGTCCTGGTGACAGCAGTGACTTTGGTTATATAACACACACAAAAAATAGCCTCTCTTTATTCGGTTAAACTGAGGTTTAAAATCATTAAATGGATTCCAAGTCTTACTATTTAATTCTAATTTCTATTTTTAATGAAAAATGAAATTTTATTTTATTTAAACCTTATAGACTCTACATGTCTGAAATAGTCAATACTAAGGAAGGTAAGTACTTAAAGGCTTTGAAAGTCATTTCCTTAAAGGAAGTATAAATAACAAAATGAGTTGTTAAAAGGTTAATTTTATCACCCTGTATGCTGTTATGAACTAAGTGCATAATCCTATCTGTAGAATAATTACCTAAATATAGATTACATTGTCTAGAATTTTGACAAAATTTGTAAATTTTTATAAATAATATTGTCTTTATGAAGCAATCTCAGTACTTCCCAACTACTTTTATATACTTCCGATTAGTGAGCATTACCTACTAAAGATAATATTTTGTCATTATTAAAATTTTGAATTATCTTTATTTTATCACTCACTCTAATTTTTAAAGACCTACTTTTCCTTTAAACTATCACACTTCTTTAGTGTGATAATGCACTTGAGATTTTTATACCTTTTTTCCTAATCAGGATACATATTGAATGCCTTTTCATCATCTATTAACAAAATCAAATTGCATGTATTTTTTCTCATTTTGCTTCTTTATATGATCTAGTATTTAAAATGCAGAGCACCAGAACCTACAATGTCTAAAAGTAATCAATACTATTTTACATCAGACCCCTGTCTTCATTTTAATATAGTTAGCTATGTAGATTTTTCTAATATTAAATCATTATAATTCAAATTATTATATTATCATTCAAATTATACATAAATACACACATACATACATATATATAATCCTTATTCAAATTAAGTCTTTTTGGTCATGATGTATTTTTTTCTCCAACAAATTTAGGATCTACTTATTGGTAGTTTAAATTTATTTTATTGTTGATTAAAATATAATTACAAAATTCTCTTTCCTCCTTTCAACCACTCATTTCCTTCCTATCAAGTTATATATATTATATGTATTGTTATACATAATATATATATTGTGGCTGACCAGTTGGATAACCAGAGGACTCATTTTTTATAAGGACTAATTGTCCTTTTCTGAACAGTTGTTAATTCCCTGTAACTCTTTATCAAGGGATGAAGCGTTTTAGATTATCCTAACTACATTGCCATGTCAACTGATCCTGTCACTGTTCAGGTCTTGTTTAGGTAGCCATGTTTCTGAGATTTCATGGGTACAGCTTCTCTGTTATAACTAGAACACATAGTCTCACAATAGGCTTCCTGGTCCTTTGGATTTTACAATCTTTCCTCTCCCTCTCTGTGATGTTCCCTGGGCCTCAAGTATAGGGTTATTGTAGGTTATCAATTGGGGCTGGAAACCCCACAGTGAGTTGTCCTCTAAGTTTTGACTAGCTGTGGGTCTCTGTAATTGATTATATCTAATGGAGAGAAAGAGAGAGAGAGAGAGAGAGAGAGAGAGAGAGAGAGAGAGAGAGAGAGAGAGAGAGGAGCTTCTTTGGTGAGCAGAGAGATACATTTATCTGTGGGCATAAGGGTAAGTTATTTAGAATAAGGTTGGGAAGTCATACTGGTTTAAAAATGTGGCAGAAGAATGTCCTCCTCCAAGAACCATGGCCTCAGCAACCATATTTAGTTGGCTAGGCTTACTATATTAGTAATAATTTCCTCCTGTTGAGTAGGCCTTAAGTCTAATTAGATAGTTGTTGGTCACTCACAAAATATAAGTGCCACTGTTGCACATTTAAAGATATCTTGCTGTGCTGGTCATTGTGGTTCATAGACATCACAAATGGGTAGAACTATTGATTGGTTTTCTCCCTTGGCAACTAGCTTAGTCCTTTCTGCTATTATGAAAGCTAGCCTTAGGGATGAGGCTTTTGGCTTAAATCCTGCAACTCCCATGTCTGAAGTTTGTGGTATCTTCAACAATAAGGACCTTCAACTTCTGAGATGTAACCAAGAGCAACAGCCATCGCATATATTGTTTTGGGCATGTCTCGGGCTCCCATGACAACCAACTAAAATGGATGATTCTCATGCCTAGAACAGGAGGTTTTGCCAAATAATCTATGGCTCTTGGGGAGATCATTATCACCCCAAGTGGCATAACTTAATTTAAATCACACACACGCAATACATATATACATGTTTATATACATATATACTTACACATACACATATACATACATACACATATACACATATAAACATATACAATATACATATGTGTGTTTGTATGTATATTGTATGCATGTATGTAATTTTAGATAATTATATGCAAGTATTTTCATATACATATAAATATGTAAATGTAACTATACATTTATATATATAATCTACTTTTAGGTAAATATAAAACAGTAAAATTATGACTTTTCAAGCAACGTTGGCAATTTTTGTATCAGCAATTTAAAGTAAAGGGTAGTTTGTGGTTTTCCTTCTTGTGCTATTTTGGTCCAGTTTCACAATAAGAATCACAGACGGATCACTCCTTTCTCTGTGGCACAGGTTGGTGGTGTGAGCATCATATGGGGGTTCGCTATAGAGGCTTGTTAGGTCACGTTTTGACATGGAAATTTTGAGATGGAGGAAGCTGCCACTTGACTCTACCTACCCTGGCTTTCCCATTCTATTTTTTCTTACTACCGTCATCCCTGGTTATGATTCATTCCTTCTAAAACTAATGCTAAAATTTAACTACTGTTATGAGATATTAAAAGGTAGAACCAAGCTGGGTGTGATGGTCACACGTAACCATGTAACCATGTTTGTAACCCCAATATTCAGGAAGCTGGGGCAGGAAGGTCTAGTACTCAAAACCAACGTTTGTTGCCTAGAGAGACCCTATCTCCAAAAAAAATTTTTTTAAGGTTTGATTATGTGGGACCTTTAAGAAGTGACTGACTATTCATGAATGAATTAACCCACTTATTCTTTAAGTAGCTTAATGATTTAATAATGAAGTTATCTTTAGAGTGGGTCTGCTATCAAAGACAGTTTGGTTGCCTCTCTCACTCTCTTCTCTCTCTCTCTCTCTCTCTCTCTCTCTCTCTCTCTCTCTCTCTCTCTCTCTCTCTCTCTCTTTCTCTCTCCATGTGATCTCCTATGCCACACTGGGATTCTGTCTGCATCAATGAAATGGCTCTCTACACTGGACCAGAACAAAGAGCCATATAACATATGCATCTTTTTAACATGTATATGTTATGTGCACATGTGTGCGAGTGTGTGAGGTGTGTGAGTGTGTGTGTGTGTGTGTGCGCGCGCGCGTTTCTCTTTACAGCATATTCGAGTCAGGTATTATACTATTATCAGACCAAGCATCCTTCCTTCCTGTCACAGCCACAGGATGCAGGAGGACCTTCTTCTTTACAACTTTTCCTCTTAAGGCTTCTTCTCATTTTTCCTGGTAAACTATGTAGATTTCCAGTTTGGATGTGTCATGCTACTGGGTTGGTTTGAAATTTTCAAATTTTCAGGTATGTGGATGTAATAGTACTTGTGGGACTGGAGAAACAGTGCAGAGGTTAAGAGTACACACTGTTTTTGCAGAAGCCCAAATTCTGTCCCTAACCTCCTCAACTGAGCAGCTCACAACTGTCTGTAACTCCAGCTCTGGGGACTCCAAGGACCATGCCTCACCTTTGGATTTCCACTCACATGTGCATGACCTCCAACATACTCAAACAAAAATACAAGTAATTTATTAATCAGTGTTTCGTAGTAGAAGAGATGAGGGCGTCTAACAGTCTACATAGGATTTCTACTCAAATTAATTCCTCTGGTTTTGTTCAACATTGTGATAAGAAGATTTAGAAAGAAAAATAAGATTATGTTTATATATTATACGAAGAATAGAAATGCTTCTGAGAGCTGACACGCAAGGAAGGCAGGTGAGGAGAATCCTGTGAAGTGAGGTGCCACGTAACTGCTTACAGAGAGCTGGCCCCAGAGTTCAATCACTGACAACAAATATCATACTATTTCCTGATACCAGCATGTTCAAAAACATTTTATCTTTGGCAGTTATATGAACTATTTCTAGTGGCTACATTTATTATTGTTTTGTTTTTCCTAAGAGAAAAGCCTGAGGAGCTTTAGGTGATAACACTGAGGACTTAATCATTTTCAAAGTTATGGATGAGTGTGAGTCTATCCGTTTCCTTATAAAATTACACAAGTATGTTGTATCTCTTTGGGCTCCCCAAGACAGAGAGGAAGTCAGGGGAAGAAAGAGCAAAAGGGAAGGAGAAAGGCCACAGAAAAGAGAGGGGAATTTATATTCTCATCTAATCAGAGAAATCCATTTGCAAAGTCATTCCACAAGCCCCAGAGGTCACTCTAACACATGGCTCGCCACAAGACTTCTGAGGCATAAGACACACGGCCCAACTCAGTCCATGAGTTGTCCTCATGGACTGGAAGGCCGGTGTGGGTGTGTCAGAACCTTTCTAGTTGCTGGCTGAGCCCTGCAACTAATCTTCTGGCTATTACTCCCTCTGCTGGTTCCACAGCCCAGGGGTCAAACCCTCACAGTATTTGAGCCTCAGAAGGCTGCAGATTGGGACCTAATCCTCTTTGGTGGTAAAACCTGCTGGTCACACAGTCAGTAGCACCATGTGTGGGAACCAAGGCCCACATGGGAAGAAAACAACTATTTGTATGACATTTATATTAAACTAGCAACATATTAAAGTATACAGGAGGATGTGGGTAGGCTATATATTATTTCATATAAGGAATTGATGCATCCATGGATTACAGTATATGCATGGGTCTTAAAGCCAGTGCCTTAAAGATACTGATTGACCAAGACCAATGAAGAGATAAAGCCAGATACCTGTGTCTAGCTCAAGCTTCCACTGGATGCTGTGGGAAACACTTAATACATGTGGCCTGAGTGTCCCAAGCCTACCAAATTTATACCCCGAGATCCTCCCCTAATGACATAAGAAGGTGTGGAGGAGATTGGGTCATGAGTTTTCATAAGTGAGATTGGTGTCTATAAGTGACCTCATCCGCGAAAGGGTTGTCTTCTGTAAAGAACATTTCTGAGTGAAAAGCAGGCCCTTGCCAGACTTGACTTGGGCTTTTTAACCTTCAGATGCCAGAATAAATAAATAGTAGTTTTATGATCATTAAATAGACTAAGTAACCCAGATTGATTAAGACCTGTATGTTAAACCCTCATTACTCAGAGTGGATTGGTGGGTCAGCCATGTCAGCATCATCCAGGAACTTACTGAGTCTCTGGAGCTCCTCTCAAACCTGCTGCTTTCAAACCAATATTTTAGTAAGATCTAAATGAGGTCCTTGGAAGGTAGAAAAACAGTGCCCTAAATGACAAAGTCTTAAGTTTATCTTGCTTTGCTTTGGTTTTAATCCCATACTGCTTTGGCATTTGGTGAAAGTCATGGACCCTGAGCATAAAAATGTGCAAAGGATTTTGAAATATTTCAAAAATTTGTGCATTTTTAAAAAACCTTTCCATAGAAGGTTTAAAGGTGCTGAGAGCCAGCCTTTATAGTTCTCATGCATTCTTACATTTACTCTTTTAAACAAAGCCTTGGCAAACTTGGGAAAGTTAAATTAGTGCTCCTAGTCACAGCAAGGAAGAGTGACAGAGAATTGACCTAGACAGTTGGCTGTCCTCAATAACCAATCTGTTATAGGAGTAACCCAGCTCCAGGAATTTAAGGTATATTCCTGATGGATCTTTCTCTGAGATCATCCCCTGTACCTACAGTGCATCCTTCTGAAACACTAAGTGGCCCCGATGGATCCTAACAGTCTGTGTAATGAGATGTTCCTCGCAGACGCTCCCCATATCCCTCTGGTTTACCTGCACAGCCTCAAGCATCGCGTCAGCTCAGTATTATCGCCGGTAGCACTACTCTACTTAAACCACGTGGGCTAGATTTCATTCCCTGAACCAATTGATGCACCGCTGATAGTTTCTTGGTTCTCTGTATTAAGAAGGAGCCAGGTGAGGACGGGAACTGATGGGGCCTGCCTGCCCCCCAGTGGCACAAGGAGCACAGTAGTATGAAGGCACTTCTTTCCCTGATGCAGAGAATCTGTTCGACTCTTTCCGATTTCTAATCCTTTATCTAACATGCCTGAGAAGTTTGAGTTCTGTAGATGTAGAATTGTGATTCCTACCGGGTAAGACGCACCCTAAGCTAAGGGCGGATGAACTTAAAACTCCCTGGTGCATGGGGAATTATGAAAAAGCATGTATAACTTAAACACTTTATGTATCTTGTATAAATTTATTAATCTTTCTTTTTTTCTCGACTTGTTTTCTTGAGACACTCTCTCTTATCCCATACTGACCTTGAACTCCTGATCCTCCTGACTCTACCTCTCAAGTACAGAGACCACGGGCATATATCACCACACTCAGTTAACACTGTTATTTCCAATTCAAATATTTCATATGCATGTATAAAACAATTTCAGATTTTTATCTTTGGCTTCTGATTTTAGAAGCCAAGAGCAATTCTTCTTCGAGATACTCAGTAGCATGGAGTCAGAGTTCAGACCATGTTGTTTTGCTTCCAGCTCCAGGCTTTTGTAGCATCCTATGGAGCTTTGCTTTTTTTTTTTTTTTTTTTTTTTTTCACATTCCTACCTTTACAATAAGAGCCTTCTAAAGAAACATGGTGGCAAAATCTTTAAAGATATATTTTCCTAGTTTAAAAAAAATGTTATTTTTTTCCAGCTAGATCTAGTGGTGCAAGCTTATACTTCCAGCTACTTTGGATGCTAAAACAGGAGGATTGAAAGGTTGAGGCTAGCCTGGACTATAGAATAAAGCTCAAGACCAGCCAGGTCATTTAGTTTCTTAACAAAAAGTGATGGGGTTGGGAGCAGGGCACGAAAGCTATAACTAGGTGGTAAAGTGCTTTCTTAGAATGTATAAGGCCTTAGGTTCAATTGTCAGTACTGACAAAAATCAGCTTTTCCTACCCAAAGCAGTTTTTCCTGGAAAATTCATTTTTGTAATTCTATCCATCTGAATTCATTTTCATAGAAACATTTCTTTTTTTTTCCCTTCTATAGAATTATCAAGTCACATAATATTTAACAAAACCATGTAAATACAAGAGCAAGTACAATCAATACGAAGAACTTTGAGGACAAACACAAGCAATGGTTGTCTAATATGTGACTCAGGAAGCTGCAGAAGGCATGAGCCACTATGAGTCACAGAGAATTGAGAGCATTAGTCACCCTGGTGACTCAAGCAAATAAAGGCAAATCAGAAGAGTTCTTTAAAAAAAAATTTAGTATATGTGTGTGAATCTGTGCAACTTTCTGTATGCCACATATGTGCATGAGCCCAGAGGCCAAACTCAGGTCTTCTACAAGAGTATTAAGTGCCCTTAACTGTTGAACTACTTCTCTAGCCCTAAAGAGGGAAGTTTTCTGTTATAACACACCATGTCAGGTCCTCCCTATTGAAATTTATTTTATTCAGTTTTGGGGAGGGCAGTGAGTCTTCCTGGATAGATGAGTCTACCTCACTCAAGCATCCCTGTGCCATATCCAACCTCCAGGCCTGGGCTAGATGACACACTCTGTATGCCAGTCCAAACTATTAAGTCCTTCTAACCCTAGCTAGCCTATGCCATATCCAACATCCAAGCTAGCCCAGTTTGCACATTTGGTGCTGTGGTTCAGTCTGGTGTGTTTCCTGTACCCTAGCCCATGTTCACAAATCCCCAGACCTAGCTTACTCATATACTTGTGCTCTGGCCCAGCCTGATGAGTCCGTGGAGCCTTGCCTGCTCACACCATTCCCAACCATCAGACCTAGCCTTGGTCATGAAGATTACATGTCCGCCTAGCCTTCTGAGTATCTAAGACTCTGGACCATCCATGCCATCTCCATACACAGGACATAGCTCAAATGCTACAGCTCGCACATCAGCCCAAGCAGAGCCAGTCGTTTGCCCCATTCATTTGCCTCTTTATTCACCACAAAATTGGATTCACTTCATTCCAGTCCAAAATCAACACTGAGTGTCTGAAGGATTGGCCTGCCAACTCCTCATACCTCGGAAGTCAGTCATGCTTGGGCAACAACAAAAACAAACGCTAACTTCCACTTTACAGTGGCAGCCTAGAATCTCACATCACACAGATGCCCAACCAATGAAAGAAGCCACATGCCAGGCTTTATCACAAACAAAACAAAATAAGCAAGCAAACAAGCAATATGAAGGAACAAGATACTATGTTACCCCCCCCCCCCAAACCTACCACTCCTATGGAATGTTCTCCAGTGAGAATTACTTAGATAAACCCCAGGACACAGAACTTATAAGAACAGTAACAAACTTCATCAAAGAATTCAAGGACTTTAAAGAAAATGCAAACAATGAACTTGAAGAGAATAATACTAAATGCTGGAATGACATCCAAGAAAGCATACACATATAGCTAAGTAAAATGATTAAAACAGTACAGTAATGGAAAAGTAAATTCAGTAAAATAGACAGAAATATTGAAGAGAACTCAAACTGAAATGAAAAACTGAAAAACGTCAGAATCCAATTTTAAAACCCAGGGGAAAGCTTTGCAAGTTGAAAGGATCAAGTAGAAGATAGAATATAGACATTGAAGACAGTGTATTGAAACACTTGAGAAAACAATATAAAAATTAAAAATAAAAAAGGAAAGAAACATGTTAGAACTATGGGATACCATGAAAAGATTGAATATTGAATTGAATTACAGCCATAGAAGAACCACCACATGTCAAGGACATAGAGCAGATCTTCAACAAGGTCATAGAAGAAAGCATTCCTAAATTAAGGGAAAAAAATCTATCCACATAGGTACAAAGAGTACACAGAATTCCAAATAAATGAGACAAGAAAAGAAACTCCCCACAGCATATTATGGTTAAAAACCTAAATATACTGAACAACAAGAAGATATTGAAAGCTGCAAGAGAAAAATCATGAGTCACACTTAGAGGAAAACCTAACAGAATGGCAGCTGACTCCTCGGTGGAAAGTTAAATTTCATCAGACTCTAGAGCAATACAGTTCAAATTGTAAAAGATCACAGATTCCAACTGTACCCAGCAAAATTAGCTGCTGTAGTGTAAAGACAGACTTTTTAATGTCATAAACAGGCTAACAGGATTTGTGTCCAGCAAACCAGCTCTGCAGAGAATACTGGAAATAATACTTTAAAGAGAGAAGCTAGCATATCCATGAGTTTATAAGGGGAAAAAAAGAATCAATAATCACTGAAACACAAAACAGAACTAAGACCACAAGTAGCAAAAACCAAACAGGCAGCAGTCATCAGCCAGCTTTAAACAGGAATGCTCTCTGCTCTTAAATAAACAGACACAGCTTAGTTGAATGGATTAAGAAATAAAATCCATCTTTCTGTTGTCTTCAAGCAACACATTTTATCTTCAAAGAAGATGGGGGACAAGGAAATAGACAGGTGTCAGCCTAGTATCTGACAAATGAACTTCAAACGAAAGCAAATCAGAAAAGATAAAGAAGACCACTTCATTCTAATTATAGAACAATTAACTGGGAAGACATATATGTACTAAACATATATACTGAATCCTGACACACTGAGTTTCATAAAAAGCATAACATTGGGCTTAAAGACACAGATTAACTCCAACTCACTTTCTCCACTAAAAATAAACAGAAACATCAGACTTAAATGGACCTAACAGAATATGGACCTAACAGAATATCTACACAATATTTAACCTAAACACTAGATAATATGCTTTCTACTTAGCAGCGCATGGAAGTTTCTCTAAAATGGACCACATCCTGGGACACAAATAGATCTTAGCAAATTATGAAATATTGAAACAACTTCAAATATCCTATCTGATCACAACAGTATAAAACGGAAATCAAACCAATCCCTAGTAATTATATACACTCATGGAGATTGAACAGCATATGACTGAATGATAGATGGGTCAAAGAGGAAATTGTGAAAGAAATCAGTATTCCTGGAGTTATCCGAAACGGACACCACAACACAACATCTGAGGCTCCCTGAAAGCAGTGCTAAGAGAGGGACATTTGTAGCTATAAGAACCTACATTTCAGAAGAATAGAAACAGTACAAATAAATGAGTGAGTGATAAAACTCAGACTTTGGAAAAAATGCAAAGCTAGTCAATGGTAGGTAATAACAAGAATCAGAACATAAATTAATGATATAAAAGCAAAGAAAATTGTATAAAGAATCAACAAATTTAAGAGCTAGCTATTGGATAAGCAAGACTGACAGACAGGAAGTAGAAAGAACAATGCCAAACCCCTCTATTAAGCCAGTATTATTTTAATACCAAAACCAGATAAAGATCCAACTAAAAGGAAAATCACATGTCAATATCCTTGTGAATACAGCTGCAAAAAATCCTCAATAAAATACCTGCCAACTGAGTCCAAGCATATATCCAAAAGATCATCTATTACAACTAAGTTGACTTTATCCCAGAGATGTAGTCAAACTGCAAACTACTGAGGCCACTCTGAAAATCACTGTGAAGAATTATCAAAGTGCTAAAAATAGATTCATCACACGACCCAGCTATACCACTCCTCTATGCATGCCCAAAGGACTCGGCAACATATTCTATAGATACTTGCTCGGCCATGTTTATGGCTGCTGTATTCATAAAAGCCAGGAAATATAAACAGCCTAAATGTCCTTCAACTGATGGAGAGGTAATGAAAATGTAGTTCATACATGCAGTGGAATACTATTCGGTTGTAAAGAAAGTGAAATCATGACCTTTGGAGGTAAATGCATGGAGGAAATATACTGAATGAGGTAACCTGGATCCACCAGATCTACAAATGCTGCTTCTTCCCTCTTTTTTGTGGATCCTGGCTCTGAATTTTTACATGCAAGTGAGTATATAACTTGTAGTAACCACAGGAACCAGGAAAGCAGCAAAGGACCATGGTAGGGGAGCTCTAAAGAGAAAAGTATAGTGAGTATAGCACAACAGGGTTGCTATGATTGTCTCTCGAAAGTCTAAAGTAAGATCCTATTGAGGAAGACACCAGATGCTTCGGACACAACTGGGAAAAATCAAGCTAAAACTGGTGTTCTGCAAGCTGCCAAGGGAGAAAAGCAATCAACAGTTTTATTGAGCCATAAAGCCTACAAATCACATGACCAGCATAGCAAGATATCCCAGCTGTGTAATAGTGGTACTTACATCCTGGGCATAACCAATAACTTTCTAATTGGACATAAAGGCCCACTCAATAGGATGGTACTGTACATCTAGCCAACTACCCATCACCGGTGAGGTCATTGATCTTAGTTGAGAACCTACAACTGTCACTTTCCTGAACTTATGTGATTCCCAACCTTACTCTAAATACCTTATCCTTATATCCTTATCCTTATATCCATACTCAAACTTTATCAAAGAAGCTTCTTTTTATAACAAGCATAGACTATCACAGAAATCTACAATTTGGTCAAGGTTCAGACAACTAATTAAAGGGGTGCCCAACACTGATTGATACATCTAAAACAAAACCCCTAAAACTAAAGCTCAGGTAGTATCACAGAAGCAGGGGCAGAAACATAAAAGCCAGAGGACCATGAAATCTCCCACAAGATAATGTCTTTTATACATGACAGGAAGCTGCACGCATGGATTCTCAACAATGTGGTTGTCTAGTAAGACCTGAGCACTGGCTGCAGTAGTTGACATGCCAGTGTAGACAGGGGAATCTCACAAGGCTTTACTCTGGATGAAGATCTATAGGCAACTAATGACTGCTAAGGGAGGGAAAATTAGTTTTCTCCAGGGATGAGCCTCTGATAGGTTACTCAATACCAAGGCCAGCCCTCTGCATGTACCCATATGAGAAATATTAAACTGATTCAGCAGGTTACACTGTGGGGGAGGGGCATGCACACATGAACAATAATAATTAAGGAAGAGGTGATATGTTTGAGAGGTAGTGGGGGGATGTGGCAAGAGTTGGAGGAGGAGAGAGGAGTGTGGTGGTTTGAATGTTTGGCCCAGGGAGTGGCACTATTAGGAGTTGTGACCTTGTTGGAGTAGGTGTGGTCTTACTGGAGTAGGTGTGGCCTTGTTGGAGAAAGTGTGTCACTGTGAGGGTGGGCTTTGAGACCCTCTTCCTAGATGGCTGGAAGAGACAGTTTTTGCTTTGTTCTCTCCAGAACAAGATGTAGAACTCTCAACTCCTCCTCCACCATGCCTACCTGGATGCTGCCATGCTTCCCACCTTGATGATAATGGACTGACCCTCTGAACCTGTAAGTCAGCCCCAATTAAATGTTGTCCTTTATAAGAGTTGCATTGGTCATGGTGTCTCTTCACAACAATGAAAACAACCCTAATTAAAACAAGGAGAAATGATGTACATATAGTATTCATGTATAAAATTATCAAATAAATGTTAAAAATATTTGGGGGGTGGGTGCATCAAGCTCAAGTCTATATCAATGCCAGGCAAGTGTTATATACATAGCCCTCTAATGCAGTGTTGGGTTGGCGATACCCTTTTATGGGTTGAATGACCCTTTCATAGGGGTTCATTTCAGATACCCTGCATATCAGAAATTTAAATTACTATTCATAACAGTAGCAAAACTACAATTATAAAATAGCAATAAAAATTTTATGGTTGGGGGCCACAGAAACATGAGGAACTGCTTTAAAGGGTCACAGCATTAGGAAGGTTGAGGACTTCTCCTCTAATGGGACCTGATTAGATGAGATGCTATTGTCTGAAATTTTCATTGAGAATATCTATAAGGATATGGCCCTTCAGCACTAAAAAAAAAAAAAAAAAAAATCTAGAAATAGCTTAAATTAAGGTGAGAGGAAGCCAAAGGCTATGTTCAGACGATGCTTTTTAGTATCTTTACCCTTTTTTGTCTTTTCCTCTTTCCCCCGTCATTTTTAGTGTATGCTGCCATGTGTTTTAAGAACCCTGTAGTCCCATTTTGGTCCTTTCTGAAACAAAAGGCTGAAGATGTACATAAAACAAGTGGATTACCTTTATAATGATCAGATAACTTCATTGAATTTAACACCCTGAAGCAAACATTGCTCTTCACTAGCAGAAAAAGCATTCCAACAAGAGTTTTCCTAGCCTGGCTCTCCAATTTACTTCTTGTCTTACTGCAGCCTGCCTGCCAAAGCCCCCCTCCATTCCCCAGGGGCTCTACCTCTTGGCCTGGACCCAGGATCCCATTATCTCTTTCCTGTTAACCCTTTCAGCCTTCCCTTCTAGCCCACCTTCATTCCTTTGTGTCAGCCACCAACCCACAGAAGCCCTGTCTACCTAGGGCTTCCAGTAGCCACACTGGGCTAGGACTCTAGGTAAGTGAATTGTTACTATCCTTTCCATCCTCTACCCAGGCCTCTCCAGATTACAGTTAGTCCTGCAGCAGCCTGCCTGGAGAATCCCCTCCTCCTACCCTACCACTGCTCCCTGGGGATCTTGGTACAGACCCTGTTCCTGCTACCTCCTTTTTGCTGCCCCCTCTAGGCCTTTCTCTTAGCCCATTTCCTTGATGCCATAAGTTAACCCACAGTAGCACTCTCTCACAGAGACCTCACAGCCACCAGAGTTGCTTAGGAATAAATAATCCCCAAATAGTAAATCAAAAGAAGGGAAGGACCCACACCATAACAACAAAACAATAGGAATCAATAAACACAGCTCATTGATAACTCTCAATATTAATAGCCTCAATCCCTCAATAAAAAGACACAGACTAACAAATTAGATTAGAAAATAAGATCCATCTTTCTCCTTCATACAAGAAATGTACCTCATTATCTAAGACAGATAACACCTCTAGGTAAAAGGATGGAAAAGGTATTTCAAACTAACCGGTGCAAAAAGCAAACAGGTATAACTATTTTAATATCAGCTAAATAAACTTCAAACTAAAACCAATCACAAGCTATAAAGAAGGACACTATATGCTCATCGAAGTGTAGTGGGGGATTCACCAAGAGGACATTGCAATTCTAAACACTTATGCACCAAATGCAAGGTCATCCAATTCATAAAAGAAACACTATCACAACTAAAATCACACATAGATCCTTGAACAGCGTCTTAGTCAGGACTACTATTGCTGTGATGAAACACCATGACCAAAAGATACGTGGGGAGGAAAGGGTTTATCTGGCTTACACTTATACAACACTCTTCATCATCAAAGGAAATCAAGACAGGAACGCTATCAGTCCAGGAATCTGGAGGCAGGTGCTGATGCAGACACCATGGAAAGGGGCTGCTTATTGGCGAGCTCTTGATGGATTGCTTGGCCTGATTTCTTATAAAACTACCAGCCTGGAGATGGTACCACCCACAGTGGGCTGGGTCCTCCCTCATTAATCATGTTCTACAGAATTGACTCAAGCTCCATCTTATGAAAGTGTTTTCTTAATTGAGGTTCACTCATCTAAGATGACTTTATCTTGAGTCAAGTTGACATAAAACTTTCCAACATTTACAGTGATAGAGAGCAACTCCAGTACCCCACTCTCACCAATAGACAGGTCATTCAGACAAAAGCTAAATATAGAAACTCTGGCATTAAATAATATCATAAACGAATTGGACCTAATAGACATCTACAGAACATTCTACCCAAGCACTTAAAAATAAACTTTCTTTTCAGAAGTCCATGAAACTTTCTCCAAAATTGACCACACACTAAGGCACAAAGCAAGTTTCAATAGACGTAAGAAGACTGCAATAACACCATGCATCCCACCTGACCACTAATCTATATAGTCAATGCAACCCACATCAAAATCCCAACATAACTCTTCACAGAATTTGAAGAAACAATTTTCAATTTTATGTACATATATACACAAAGAGTGAAGGGAAGGAGGGAGGGAGTGAGGAAGGGAGGAAGGAAGAGAAAGAGACAGAGAGAAAGAAGAGGGAGAGGGAGAGGGAACAGAGGAGGGAGGCGGAGAGGGGGAGGAAGAGGGAGAAGAAAATAATACAAAGGCCTTCCTAGAAAAACCCCCTTGGAACACTCCATCTAGTGCTCTATGAGAAGTCAATGGTGTTCTTTTCTGCAAGGAGTCTAAAAATGTCATTTTATAGTTAGATCTAAGACTTGACAATTTTGAGTTCCATATTGAGAAATAAAAAGAGACTGAATATCTAGTAGCTAATCAATAGAGTTCCTTGTGATGAGATAGAATCCTAACAGAAGACTGTAGGCAGCTGAGCGTTTGAGCCTATTGTCTGCGTGCTCAGGGCTCTTTACCTCCTGTCTCCATGTCAACCTACTCAGTGCCAGGACGTCATCTTGGGCTCCACCCCAAACGTTCGGACGCCCAACATGAGCAGAATTCACCTGCTCCAGACAATATACTGTACACAACCAAATCTGACCTTGTAGGCACTTAGATATTTGGCAATAAGTAGTCTCCGAGAGCAAGGGGTACCTCACTGACTGCCCAGGGACTCTCTCCAAGAATCTCCAAGAAGCCAAATACTTTTTGCAGGAGTGCAATAGTCTCTTGTCCATCCAGTCCAACACTTGTTAGAGTATCTCATAGGCTCACTTAGAAACGCAACCATTTAAGAAGCCTTGAAGTTGCTCTAGGCCACCTGGATTTACACAGCTTGATGGATATAGAAACTTAGTAGGTCTACCAATGCTTGTTTATAGGTGGAACTTCAGCGTTAGGTCCTGGACCTCATTCCAAAACCTAAATTTCCAGTAAAGCAAAAACGTCTCTCTGGATTCCCACTTCCATCTTCCCATTGTATAAATAATTTACTTGCGGTCACAATCACAATTCTTATTGAATTCATAATTTAAGAATTGGCAACTGGGCATTGTGGTGCATACCTTTAATCCTAACAGTTGAAGGCAAGAAGTAGCCAGACCTCTTTGAGTTTAAGGTCAACCTGGTCTACATAGAAAGTTCTAGAACAGCCTAGACTCGAGAGATTTTGTCTCAAAAAAAATTTTAGAAGTGACTTTCGTATACAAACAAAGAGAAATGCAGTATATTCATAAATATGTACACATACACACACATATGTGTGTGTGTATATATACATATATATGTATATGATGAGTATTTTCCAGCAGCATGAATAACCAGTCATACATAATTAATTTTCTCATCTAAAATATACTTTTCTATGCAGTAACTTATTTGGGCTCTTCAACTGTTCTGAGACATGTAGTCATTAGGCAAGTGCTATTATTACCCTTTAAGACATCAGAAATAGAATGTTCAGAAGGTCAAATAACTTTCCTAAAATATCTCCAACAGTATAACAGAACACAATCTCCAATCTTGGTCTGTCTGCTAATACATTATCAGATTATGGAATTACATTGGCATCAGTGCGTGGCGCATCAGCCTTTCCTACAGAAAATATGTGATCCCTGACTTTTACAGTATCAGAGCCCACTCTGAGCTTATCAGCCTCCCTAACCTGCTAAGCTGAATAGCTACATTTTCTCCCCAGAGTGCGCCATGATCCTTAGTGAATCATATTCATATATATATATTCCTAAATACACAAACACATCCTACTCAGTCTATACAATATTACTTGTATGTATGTTTTCAGGACTGACCATTTAATGTTGGGTAACAATCACTGTCCTCTTGCCTGAGGAAGACTGTTTCTCCCACTTTCAGCATTCCTTAGTTGCCTGTAATTCTTTGTATAGGCTTGAGGCCGCATGTCTCACCGCCCCCCCCCCATGGGATATGGCATGTCAATTGGTATTGTCCTTGTTCAGCTCATGTTTAGGCAATCATGTAGGTGAGATGTTATGGGTGTAGTTTCTAAGAGACAGAATCTCACCACAAACTTCATGATCCTCTGGCTCTCATAATCTTTCTGATCCCCCTCCTCCCTGCCCTTCTTCAGTCATGCTCCCTGACCCTTAGCTTCAGAGGTTGATCTGTTGGTATATCTGCTGGGACGGGGCCCCACAACTTTGCATTTTGATTGGCTGTGGTTTTCTATAACAATCTCCATCTGAGAAATTTCCTTGAGAAGGGGTGAGAACTACACTTAGATCAGAAGATTCAGAGCTAGGAGCAAACACACTACTTGACATTCTGGGTCTTACTCAATGTGGGATTTCCTAGTTCCATCCATTTACCTCCACAGCTCATAGCTTCATTTCTGTCTGTCACTGAATAGTATTCCATCTGCCTGTGCCAAACGTTTAGCAGCAGTGAACATAGCTGAGACAGTATCTGTGGGGTTAGATGTCCAGTCCTTTGGGCATACAGTAAGAAGTGGTATAGTTGAATCATATGGTAGAATTAGTTTTAGCTTTTTGATAATTCTCCACACTGGTTTCTAGAGTAACTGGACCAGTTTGCAGTCCCACCAGCACTGACCGAGGGTTCCTTTTCTCCCACACTCCATCCAGCATTCATTGACCTTTGCCCTTCTAACTGGGGTAAGAGTAAATCTCAAAGTTGCTTTAATTGGCATTTCCCCAATTGCTAGAGATGATGAACATTTTGAGATATATCTTAAGCCATTTTTTTTTTCTGTTTTGAGAAGTCTCCATTCAGGTCCCAGGCCCACCTTTTGAATGAGTTGTTTGGCTTTTGTTCCTGTTTTTTGAATTCTTTATTCTGAATATTAATCCTCTGTCAGATATGTAACTGTCAGAAATCCTCTCCCAATCTGTTGGCTTCCTCTTCACACAGTTGCTTCTTTCTTTAGTCATGCAGAATCCTTTTAGTTTTATGGAGTCCTTCTTGTCAATTGCTGGCCTTAATTCTTGGGCAAATGGAGTCCTATTCAGAAAATTCTTTTTTATATCTATATTACATAGGGTACTTTTTAGGTTTTCTTCTAGAAGTATAGCGTTTTAGGTTTTGGGCTTAAGTATTAATCCATTTAGCTTTTGTGCAAGGTGATAGATATGGGTCTAATTTTGTTTATCTGGATGTCTGTCCATCCATGTCTCTGTCATTCATTCCACACAGCTTGCAGCTGTCCTAGGAGGAAGTCCAAGATAACTATGGAGAGACACGTGGGGTGTGGGAACTAGGAAATAGTCCTGCTGAGCTCCCAGCTGGAAGCCAGTACCAACATGTCAACCATGTGAATGAGCCTTCTTAGGTCAGTCAGTCCCAGTCAGGACACATAAACTGCATTCCTGCCCTACCAAGTTGGCAGATCCACGGACCAAATAAATGATTACTAGTATTTTAAGTCAACTATTTTGAGATCATCTGTCTTATAACAAATAAGTAGAATCCACTTTTCTGAAGCATATACTGGCCACCTTCATCTCACCGTGATGAAATACCAGAGATAAATAACCTGAAAGCAGACAGATTCTTATTGGCTCATGATGTCAGATGCGTTAATGCATCCTTACTTGGTGCCCGTTGTCTGTGGGTTGTGATGTTGAAGTGATTATATCATACTTGCTCACCACATGGCAGCTGGGAGAGAGAGAGAGAGAAAGAGAGAGAGAGAGAGAGAGAGAGAGAGAGAGAGAGAGAGAGAGAGAAAACGGGCCTAGATCCCAGTATCCCTTGCAATGGACTGCCCCAAGAACCTAAGTTTCTTCCACCAGGCCCTAGCCTGAAATGCTCCCCCGGCCTCCCAGTGATGCACAAGCTAGTAAAGGCTTCAACACATGGACTTCTGGGAGACATTTAAGACCCACACTATCCGCAGACATACATCAAACTGGTTAAGCACTGGGAATGTTATGTTTACTTCATTTAGTCTTTTTCACATGAAAATGTGAATGAAGCCAGCACCTTCTGATGTCTAAAAGCAAGAAGAAAGAGACAATTAAGTAAATTGCTTCAAAATGCCTTCAACCCTAAATAATCAAATCGTACTATAAATATGTTGGTATTTGGTTCAAAACTCTGTGAAAATAATTCAGCCTTCAAGCTTTGACAGTTCCTTGAAGACTTTCTAAATATAGGAAAATAAAACTGAAATTCATGTCACTTTGTTAATGACATCACTTAAAACTATACGTTAATTAACTAATTAACAACTTAATTAACTCAGCACTTAATTTACTTACTTGAGTTCACTTAAATTCCCTAGACATAATTTAATGAACTTTTAGTGTAATTCCTGACTAGCCATGTAAATTGTGCGATGTGTATCTGTTCAATTGAGTAGACATTTCTTGAAATTAAATAGTTTAAGGCAGACAAGTTTACTTTTTCCTTCAAGAGAGAAATGTGAACTGAACTTCTGGTGTATTGGTTTTCACACAACACTTTTTTTTTCCTTTCAAAAACATAAAGCAAATACCTGAATGTGTTAATTTGTTTAAAAATTAAACAAAAGATTAAACAAAATGGCATGTTTACTCCAGTCACTTCCCATCGCCTCACTTCCTGTCCTTCCAATTCTGCAGATCCCTTCATCTTCTCACTGAATCTTGCTTCCACCATCACTTCTTTTAGTTTTATTTCTTTGGCTTTGGTTTTGGTGACCCCGTGAGTCTCACTCGAATTGCTTATGAGAGCCCGGGTAAAGGGGTATTTTCAGGGGCACCGGCTACTTATCAGTGGCTAATGAAGGAAGTATCCCTCCCCCAGCAAACATCACCTGCCTTACAGAGCCTGTGTGCTCCTCCCGTCTCCATGGTGAGCCACTGATGGGACTCACCTTGCACAGGTTTTATGTGGATATCACAGCTGCAAGAACTGCCTCTGGGTCAAGCAACACTTAAGAGCACATGGGAAGCTGCTGTGCTCTTCCCTCCATGCATTTTCTTATGTCACTCACGGTTCACAGAGACGGAACCACATTGCTCATGGTGGAACTACTAGGGCCTCCTTACTCTGTTTCCCTAATAGTACATGTGTATTGATTTTTAATTTTTTTTTTTTACAAACATCTTGCTGTAAAATAAACTGTGATCATTTGCAAATACAGCTCTTCTTCAAATATGGTTGTGAAAGCCTGGGAAACAGATAAAATATAGCTAAGTGCCCCTTGCGCTGATAATGCTTACATGTTGATAGGAAAAGTGGTGTTATTGTGCGGTTGAAACATAAGCAGCCAGCCGGGCAGTGGTGGCACATGCCTTTAATCTCAGCATTTGGGAGGCAGAGGCAGGTGGATTTCTGAGTTCGAGGCCAGCCTGGTCTACAGAGCGAGTTCCAGGACAGCCAGAGTTTTACAGAGAAACCCTGTCTCGAAAAAACAAACAAAACAACAACAACAACAACAACAACAACAAAAACCATAAGCGGCATGTGCTAAATGTTTGGATAAGTAAGAAGGTTCACGTAAGATGGAAAAGAACAGGCTTGATGGAAGATATAGTCGTGGAGGGAGTAAAAAATCGAGGACCATGAAAATATCGTGCCTAGGTAATCACATGACAGGTAAAGTCAGGAGACAGAGCAGGTGGTAGGGAAAGTGTGAAAACTAATGTGACCTGGAGATAGCAGAGATAGCAGAGGTAATATGGGATGTAAAGAAAGGCAAGCCCAGGGCTAGACTGTAAAATGCCTTCTGAAGATTACTAAGGGAGGAGGGGCACTGACTGAGGGCAACCTCAAGATGTACTGAAAATTTCTGAGTTGAGAAGTATGGTATTCAAGTTGTGCTTTTGTGCTTTGACTGATAAACTGATGGAGGAGAAAAAGATTCAGAATGACGAGAGACGAATATCCCAGATTCTTCAGGGATGAGAGAATGATATCCCTAATTCTTCAGGTCTAGCATGTTCCATCTAAGTAGCTTGAGAGCATATAGGTTAAGATTGTAACAGAA